>NC_089825.1:135816094-136081647 GCF_035046505.1 Tiliqua scincoides | reverse complement strand
TTTACTAGGGTTGGTAAGTTGGGTAAAATAGTTCGCAGGATGGCCCAGAGAAGGGGACAAACCAAAAAAGAGAGGCGAACAGGTTGGATTTAAGCTAGACAGTAAAGTTGCATATTCTTGCTCCCAAAGTTTAAGTTTAATGAGATGATGGGCTTTTTGAAGGTCCAAATCAGCTAAGAGTTCAGGAGAAAGATCTAAATAAAATAGTTTGTCATCAATGAATTTAAACCAGTTGGATGAAAAAGAGTCTTTTAATAGATCTAAGAGAATAGAATTCGAATGGATATTAAGATGGAGTCTAAGCCAAAACTTAAAAGTGGAAGTCCAAGCTACAGTAGTGGGGAGATGAATACCCAGTTCCAAAATCATAGTGGACAGCCTAATTAAGTTTGGAACTCCAAGAATTCTTCTCAAATATTTAGCAGTTACTTTGTCTATCTCTTGATTAGCTGCTTCAGTCCAAACAGCTACTCCATAAAGTAATTGAGGAAAAATTTGAATTTGGAGAGCAAGAATGGCAGTAGGGATCTACTGGTTGCCCTTATAAAAATGGAATTGGGCAATCACGTTTTGAGATAGCAGAGCTGAAGAGATAGCAGATCTATGATGGTATAGCCAAGAATGTTAATAATGAAAAGTGATTCCTAAAGAATTGGCCTTTTCAGCCACACTAGAAGCTGTTCCAGAACCACCTTTCAGAGCGCAATACCATAGTCTTTCGAGACTGAAGGTTGCCAACACAGAAGTATCTGAAGGATTTAACTTGTTGGAATATTAAGTTATCAATCCTCCAGGGGGATGGAGCCCAGGATTTAGAAAAAACTAAGATCTTTGTTTTTTCAGAATTGATTGACAATAGATTAAGAAGACAATATTCTTGGAAGGAGATCAGCAGTCTGCGAAGACCTAGCTTGGTAATAGATAGTAACACAGCATCATCTGCATATAAAAGGATTGGAATAGGGGTACCATTTAGAGAGGGAGCAGAAATTCCTGAGGAAGGGAGAAAAGAGGGAAGATCAGCAAGATAAAGATTGAATAGAAAAAGAGCGAGAATACAACCCTGTCGGACGCCCTTGCTCACCAGTATACTATCCAACATGGCACCTGAGCGATCCAATCAGATGCGACCGGTGTTAGAAGAGTGTAATTTTTGAATCAAAAAGAGGAGACGGGGGTCAATCCCCCATTTAATCAGTTTCCTCCACAAAATATTCCTGTCAATAGAGTCAAAGGCACCTCTGAGATCGATAAAAGCAGAATAAAGTTTAGTGCCATGATACTCAGATCCTCTTCCTCTGAGGAGCTGGTGGCAGCTGTCCTGTGGCGCACAGGATGCCGCAGCACCAGCTTCAGCACTGTGGCAGTCCCGGCGCAATGGGCAGCTCAGGTTTAGGTTGTAAGTCTTCCTATCAACAGTTCTCCTCTGTTCAAATCAGGCCACAGGATAATGATGTAGCATTTGGGGGAAAAGATGCAGACCAGCAACCCAGCACTGGAGGCCAGGATGGAGATCTCTGCAGCCACCATGTATTTCCCTTTTGTGCTCAGGTAAGCTGGTATAAAGGATAACTAAACACTGCAAAATATCAGCATGCTGAACGTGATGAACTTGGCTTCGTTGAAACTATACGGCAACTTCCTGGCCAGGAAAGCCACACTGAAGCTGATGAGAGCCAGAAAGCCCAGGAAACCCAACACACAGTAAAACATGAGAGTTGAGCCCTCGTTACATTTCAGTACCATTTCTGCAGTCAGTGAGTTTATGTCCAGACTGGGGAATGGAGGGGAACTTGCCAACCACACATTGCAAAGGATGGCTTGAAGAAGGAAGCAGGTGAAAACCACGTAACAGGCCAGTGGTTTCCTCACCCATTTCTTCATCTTGTACAGCGTGATGATGTTTGCATCCCTCATGTCTTGAGGTACTCCACCTTCTCTCCAGCAGAGACAGAGGATTTCATGCAGCTCAGTGACGATGATCTCTTTGCAGCACTTTAGGACTTCAGCAGGGATGCTGTCTTTTCCTGGTGCTTTGCTAAAGGCAAGGGAGTCCAGGGCCACGTGAAGTTCTTCTAGGGTTGGTTCACTGTCAAGCTCCTCCAACACAGGCAGGCACTCAGGCAGGCACTCAATGTTGTTCAGCACTTCTTCGGTGAGCTTCTTCTTTAAGTACCTGGATATTATACCCTCGACTGGTGGGTTTCACAGCGGGAATTGTGGGTTCAAATTATCTGGCCGGCCCGGTCCAATTTGGGCGATTGATCCGATAGTGGGCAATTGATTGCTCTGAGCACAGCTGGGCCGGTGGCAAGGATGTTAGGCGTGCATTGCGTTCGCGCCCCCCCCCCCCCGCTCCTGCTATGAGTTTAACTCTGCGGTGTGGCAAGGCAGGTTGCACTCTTGCACATGTCTGCGGGCAGTGCAATGGCCAGCACTCGGTGTCCGCGTGCCCCAAGTCGGCAGGATTTAGGAGGGGTTTCAGGCTCCAAGCTGAGCATGCCAAAAGTGGGGGCGGTCATCCCCCTCAAGCTGGAAAGATGGCCCACCCTGATTAGAGTAGAGGTGTTGGCTGTATTTTCGAAGGGGTATCCGAAGTTTTAGGATGCTCAATCGTTAGCTGAAGGTTTTGACAAGGGATTTCAGATTCCTGTGCCCCATCCCTCTGGGTCTACCTGAGCTAGGAATCTCCCGTCGGTCAAGGGTATGGAAGGGATAGTTTAAGCTAAGATAGAAAAGGAATGGGGAGCTGGCTGTCTGGCGGGCCCCTTTAAGTCTCCTTCGTTTCCCAATGTTCAGGTGTTCCATTTAGGTGTAGTTCCCAAGAAGGCCCCTGGGACCTTCCGTCTCATTCACCATCTGTCCTACCCTTATGGGGGCTCAGTTAGTGATAGGATCCCTGCACACCTTAGTTCATTACGATATATTCTTTGGACCAAGCTATCGGGGTAGTACATGACTGTGGCCGTGGCGCAGGTTCTTGTGGGACATTTGAATTTTGCCTGCAGGGTAGTTCCCCCTGGCTGGGCCTTTTTGAGGAGGCTGCGTGCCTGCATGGCGGTTATTAAGAACCCTCACCATTGCCTGCAGATCACCCAGGACATGAAGGCAGATTTGGTAATCTGGTTACAGTTTTTGGAGTTTTATAATGATGTATCCTTTTGGCAGCAGGAGAGTTTATTTGGGGCGGAGCTGCAGCTTCACTCTGATGCTGTGGGTGGTTTTTGATTTGGAGTTATTTTAGAGGGAGATGGTGTTCCTCCCTTTGGCCGATACATGGGTTTCAGAAGGGGTTACCGTAGACATGATTTTTTTTTTGGGGGGGGGCTGTTCCCCCTTGCAGCAGCAGTTAATTATGTGCAGAGGAATTTGCCAACTCCACTGTGCGTTTCTGGTGCAACAACCAAGCTGTGGTTTTTGTCGTTAACCAGTAGACGTCCTGGTCCCCATGGGTAATGAGGCTGGTGAGGATTTTTGTTTTGCATTGCCTTAAGATTAACACCTTGTTTTTCGTTAGGCACATCCCGGGTCTTGACAACGGCATAGCCGACGTCCTATCTCGTTTTCAGGTGGAGCGTTTCCAGCAGCTGGCACCAGGGGTGTGGCAGGATCCTGACCCGATGCTCCCTTTGGCTTTGGACCCTTGGCTGTGCAGAGCGCGGCATGTAATTTTGTCTGCGCTTGCGCCTTCTACCTGTCACAGCTATCAAAGTGAGGCAAAGGAATTTGAGGCCTTTAGGGCAGCGCTGGCTTTACCCCAAGTCTGGCCTATTCAGCCAGAACACCTGATGCGGTTCCTTTATACCGGCAGGGCATTAATGTATCTTGTAAGTCTTTATCAGTGTACTTGGCGGCATTGGCATTCTGTGCCAAGGCCTCAGGTTTTGCTGATGCTACTACAGATTTTAGGGTACGCAAGTTCGTTGAGGGTTTCAAGCAAATCTGTACCCCTAAGCCCGACTGGCGTAAGCCCATTACCCCCGGGATTCTAGTCAGGTTGATTAATTGTTTTGTGGTGCTGTGTTCAACTCCTTATGAATCCTTATTGTTTCGAACCGCCAGAATTATCATGTTTTTTGGTGCCTTCCGCCCCAGTGAGGTTTTATGTGCCTCAGCGGGCGACGAGTCTGGAAGAGATTTACAGCTGCAGGATGTACTTATTAAGGCTGTCATGGTCATTATCACCCTCTGTCGTTCGGATACTGATCAGCAGGGGGGGCGGGGGGGTTAAAGTGCGACTGGACCTGGCACAGAGCCTAGCCTTGTGCCCAGTAAAGACACTTCAGTCTTGTTTGGCTGAACATCCTGCGGATCCAGGTGCCTTGTTCTGCCACGTTGATGCCTCACCTGTTATGTTTTTCCAGTTTAGGGTCCTTTTTCGCAGGGCAGTGGCGGACCTTGGGTTTCGGGTGGAAGATTACGGCCTGCACTCTTTCCAGATTGGGACTGCATCGGCTGCAGCTGATATCGACCTCCCAGCCCGGGACATTCAGAGGATTGGCCGTTGGCACTCCTGCGCATTTAAATATTATGTCAGAGAGCCTGACGAGCGCTGAGCAGGATTTGCTTGGATATTTCCCCCTCGCCTGGTGGTAGGGGTGAGGGGTGCTGCAGATACCACAAAAAATTTCTGGGCGCAGCCTGTGACAGCGGTTGGGCGCTCTTTCTACTGGCATTGCCAGGCGTTTATAGTGGCACTGCCCACATGTTCCTGTATTGCATGCTATATTTCCGGGCTTGTCCCGTGACAGCGGTTGGGCACTCTCTTGCTCTGGCTTTGCCAGGTGCTATATAGTTAAGTGATGCATGTTTCTGAAATTGTGATTCCTGTTTTTCCTGTCCACAGGTTCCAGGGCGGGAGCAGTTCAGGTCCTTATCTGCGGCCACTCCATCGTTTTCTGGGCAAGGAAGAGGGCGGCATCCAGTAGCTTTCTCATGCAGTTGCAGCTTGGTTCCTTGGCTACTGTGCATTGGGTTGCACGGCAGGGAATGCTGAAGGATCAGCTTCTTCCTGCTTTTTATGAGTTTGTGCATGCCCATGCCCCGCTTCACATCATCGTTATACATTTGGGAGAGAACGACCTGGGCCAGAGGACGACTCTGTCCTTGAGGCTTCAGGCCTGCAGTGATATTCTCCACATTAATCAGCGTTTTTGCGGGACGGTCATCTTATGGTCTGACCTCTTGCCTCGCAGGGTTTGGCGTTATGCCTCTGATGTTAAAAAGATCGAACTGGCTAGGAAGAAGGTAAATTCTTATGTGAGGTGGGCGGTGCTCCATCACGGAGGCGGTGTCATTTCTCACCTAGGCATCAGCTATGATGCGCCCCAATTGTTCAGAAGCGATGGAGTACACCTTTCGGTGTTGGGCAATGATGTTTTTCTTCTTGAATTGCAACAGGGCCTGCGGAAATTTATTTCCGTGTGGGGCGGTGGGGCCAAGCACTAGGCTGACCCCCCGAGTGGCAGGTGTCGTGCGGGTTTTGGGTAGGTAAGGTCTTCTCGGTGTACACCACAGGGTGGCAAGGGCCGGGTGGACTCCACGCTTGGTCATGCTGGCATTCCCGGCTGGGTGATGCAGGCTGGATGAGCCTCGGCCTGGTGGTAAAGCGCACCGCGGGTTCGCTCGGGTGGCCTGAGCTAGCCTGCCACCCTGGCCCTTCGGGGCGACAATGAAGGGGGCGGCAGGCTTGTACCGACACTGCCCAGAGTCTGGTGTGGTCGCCCAAATCAATATAGGGGGAAGTAGATGGGCAGCTCCGTTTCCCCCATGTAGAACCCGCATGACTTATTTGTTAGGCCCTGTTGCAATCTGAAGTATATTTAAATAGTTAATAAAGTGGCCCTTTGTACCATATGCCCTTGCCTGTGTCTTTATTGGGGGGTGCTGGGTAAACTGGCCATCTGTCATACTTGAGGTTTATGGACAGTACTGTAAGAAAAATGGTTAAGGGTGCAATCCTAACCCCTTACGTCTGTGCTTTCCAGCATTGGCATAGCGTGCCAATGGAAAATGTGCTGCATCCTGCAGTTGGGTGTCACTCACGGAGGCCTCCTCAAAGTAAGGGAATGTTTGTTTCCTTACCTCAGAGCTGCATTGCCCTTATAGTAGTGCTGGAAAGCACTGACATAAGGGGTTAGGATTGCACCATAAAGGTATTACAATGTTATAAGAAAGTATCTTTTTTCTTGTGGAAGACTATGGAGTCCAGCAAAGCCTGAAGACATTTCTTTTTAGACAAGCCTTCTGAGTTCTTGGTCTTTTAAACATCTTTTTAACATCTGGATTTTACAGGCTTGGGGCTTTTATAATTTGTTGCTCCTGATCTTTTTCCTGTAGTAATATTTTATTCCTGGTTTGAAGATGTTTTTAATTGTGAAGTGTTTTTAATGTAATTTGTGTTTTTAATGGTAATTTTATGTTCTTTGTAAGAACATAAGAAGAGCCCTGATGGATCAGGCCATAGGCCCATCTACTCAAACTTCCTGTTTCTCACAGAGGCCCACCAAATGCCCCAGGGAGCACACCTGACAACAAAAGACCTGCATCCTGATGCCCACCCTTGCATCTGACATAGCATCTGACCCATGCATCTGACATTCTAAAATCAGGAGGTTATACATGCACATCATGGCTTGTAACCCGTAATGAATTTTTCCTCCAGAAACTTGTCCAATTCCCTTTTTAAGGCATCCAGGCCAGATGCCGACACCACATCCCGTGGCAAGGAGTTCCACAGACCGACCACACGCTGAGTAAAGAAATATTGAGATTGCATTATAGATGCTGTAACTGTGGCGCCAGGTGGCAGAGGAGTAACACAGGGCATGGGGGGAGGCATTATGGGGCAGGGAGAAGGTGGGGGGAAGGAATGGCAGGTGGAAGGAATGGGGCAGGAGGGGAATGGAAGCAGGCCCTATATCCTGTACGCTTAGTTAATAATAATTAATAAGCAATTTGTTGAGGTAAAGGTAGTGGGGATACCTGAAGCCAGTCCTTTGGTCTGCATGGAAATTTAGCATGGATATCTAAGCATGTTCAGGACATTACCTGCCAAGGCTGATGATTCCTCAGATTCCATTTCTCTCCACACGTCAGCACTCTGTGATTGCATTTGGATGACTGAACGGCATGCAAAGCATGTGCCACAGAATAGACTGCATTATAGATGCTGTAACTGTGGCTGGTCATAAGAACATAAGTACATAAGAACATAAGAACAGCCCCACTGGATCAGGCCATAGGCCCATCTAGTCCAGTTTCCTGTATCCCATCAAATGCCCCAGGGAGCACACAAGACAGCAAGAGACCTGCATCCTGGTGCCTTCCCTTGCATCTGGCATTATGACATAATCCATTTCTAAAATCAGGAGGTTGCGCATACACATCATGGCTTGTACCCAGTAATGGATTTTTCCTCCAGAAATTTGTCCAATCCCCTTTTAAAGGCGTCTAGGGTAGACGCCAGTACCACATCCTGCAGCAAGTAGTTCCACAGACCAACCACACGCTGAGTAAAGAAATGTTTTCTTTTGTCTTTCCTAACCCGCCCAACACTCAATTTTAGTGGATGTCCCCTGGTTCTGGTATTATGTGAGAGTGTAAAGAGCATCTCCCTATCCACTCTGTTCATCCCCTGCATAATTTTGTATGTCTCAATCATGTCCCCCCTCAGGCATCTCTTTTCTAGGCTGAAGAGGCCCAAACGCCATAGCCTTTCCTCATAAGGAAGGTGCCTCAGCCCCGTAATCATCTTAGTTGCTCTCATTTGCACCTTTTCCATTTCCACTATGTCTTTTTTGAGATGCGGCAACCAGAACTGGACACAATACTCCAGGTGTGGCCTTACCATAGATTTGTACAACGGCATTATAATATTAGCCGTTTTGTTCTCAATACCCTTCCTAATGATCCCAAGCATAGAATTGGCCTTCTTCACTGCCGCTGCACATTGGGTCGACACTTTCATAGGCCTGTCCACCACCACCCCAAGATCTCTCTCCTGATCTGTCACAGACAGCTCAGAACCCATCAGCCTATATGTGAAGTTTTGATTTTTTGCCCCAATGTGCATGACTTTACACTTACTGACATTGAAGCACATCTGCCATTTTGCTGCCCATTCTGCCAGTCTGGAGAGATTCTTCTGGAGCTCCTCACAATCACTTCTGGTCTTCACCACTCGGAAAAGTTTGGTGTCGTTCGCAAACTTTGCAACCTCACTGCTTAACCCTGTCTCCAGGTCATTTGTGAAGAGGTTGAAAAGCACCGGTCCCAGGACAGATCCTTGGGGCACACCGCTTTTCACCTCTCTCCATTGTGAAAATTGCCCATTGACACACACTCTCTGTTTCCTGGCCTCCAACCAGTTCTCAATCCACGAGAGGACCTGTCCTCTAATTCCCTGACTGTGGAGTTTTTTCAGTAGCCTTTGGTGAGGGACCGTGTCAAACGCCTTCTGAAAGTCCAGATATATAATGTCCACGGGTTCTCCCACATCCACATGCCTGTTGACCTTTTCAAAGAATTCTATAAGGTTCGTGAGGCAAGACTTACCCTTATAGAAGCCATGCTGATTCTCCCTCAGCAAGGCCTGTTCGTCTATGTGTTTTGAGATCCTATCTTTGATGAGGCATTCCACCATCTTACCCGGTATAGATGTTAGGCTGACTGGCCTATAGTTTCCCGGGTCCCCCCTCTTTCCCTTTTTAAAGATAGGCGTGACATTTGCTCTCCTCCAATCTTCTGGCACCATGGCCGTTTTGAGGGACAAGTTGCATATCTTAGTCAAGAGATCTGCAACTTCATTCTTCAATTCCTTAATAACTCTTGGGTGGATGCCATCAAGGCCCAGTGACTTATTGATCTTTAATTTATCAATGAGGTCTGAAACATCTTCTCTTTTAACCTCTATCTGACTTAACTCCTCGATTAGGAGGGGCCGTTCAGGCAGCGGTATCTGCCCGAGGTCTTCTGCCATGAAGACAGATGCAAAGAACTCATTTAATTTCTCTGCCATCTCTAAGTCTCCTTTTATCTCCCCTTTCCCTCCCTCACCATCCAGAGGGCCAAACGCTTCTTTGGCGGGTTTCCTGCTTCTAATATATAACAAGTATACCAGCAAGAAATTGATTCCTAGGATGTTCATACAAGGGACAACTAAATAAATAGTGAAAGATATCATCGATAACCCCTAGTCCACATAGACAAACTCTTTGATAAAAGGGGGTATTATTATATTTCCCCTCCAACCAGGCTGATGGTATACATTGAAAGTGAAGGGCCGTGAATGCTTTTCGTATCGGAGCAGCAGTTAAATTTATAAAATAATTTACCAAACCAAAAGATGTTTTATAAACATGAAACCAAAATGCAGATGACATTTGGTAAATAATATATCCATCCTCTTAGAATAAAGGCTAATTTTTTCTTTGAGCAACTTCTTGATTTCATTAGTAATAAGAGTAGGAAGGGACTCTACATTGAGTCCATATTCATCCATTATAGGTCTAACCAAATTTGCCCAAGACTCTTGTGCAGGATTTTGAAGTTGTTCTAAAAAACATTTCTTTGGAAGGCGGGAATCATTCATGGAGTTCAATTTTAACCAGTACCTAATGAGTGCAATATGACAGCTAGCTTCAATTGAAATCAATCCCACCTCAGCTCTTAAATATGCAATTGGCGTTGCACGGGGAACAGATAAAAGAGATCGCACCAGGATGAGGTCTCTTGTTATCTGGTGTGCTCCCTGGGGCATTTGGTGGGCCGCTGTGAGATACAGGAAGCTGGACTAGATGGACCTATGGCCTGATCCAATGGGGCTGTTCTTATGTTCTTATGTTCTTATGTATAAAAGAATTCTGGGCCAATTCCAAAATAGGGGACTTTGTATATCCCCAGACCTCAGCCCCATAGGTTATTTGAGGAATTATTTTTTTTTGGCAAACACCTCGACAGCTGGAGCAACTAAACTTCCCCTGTGAACTCTAGTAACTCGAAGTAAAGATTGAGTAGAATGAGTCGCTTTCAAATTAACTGCATTAAAATGGTACTTCCATGAGAGTTGAGCACTAAAATGGAGACCAAGATAACTAAAAGCACCAAGCTGTTCTATAGGTTTTCCATCAAGGTTTCATCTATGAGTTTTTCTGTTCCTCCCAAAAACTACAACTTTAGTTTTGGCATAATTAATAGCCAAATATTCTCTTGTGCAAAACTGACTCAATTTGAGCAAAAGCCTCCGCATACCCACAAGAGTGGTAGAAATCATTGCAATATCATCAGCATATAAAAGAATTGAGAGCTTAACATCCCAAATTGAAGGTGGAAAAAAATCTGGGCCACTCAATTCCTTCACAATATCATTAATATAAAAGTTAAAAAGAAAGGAAGCCAACAGGCATCCCTGCTGAACTCCTGTGTCTACAGGAATTACCTCAGAAAGCAACCCATTCGCCCCTAATCTGACTCTAAGACTGGTGTTTGGATTAAAAACAACAATCTTCTATCAATATTAGTCACGGCCAATTTTTGCCACAAATGGTCTCTATTAATAAGATCAAAAAAATGAGCCATGTATCATCTGCTTCAGGGTAGTTTTGTCCCACTCCCTGGGTTTAGAGAAGGATAGCATTGACAGCATGGGAGAAGGACCAGTTGTGCTACCATTTAACTCTTCCATCCATTCGCTGTCTTATTCTAGGGCACAGAAGCACTTAGTAAAACATCAGAAATTGCGACCAAAACACTTCTGGCTTAGCTCACAATTTAACCCATTCTATGAGCCTATGTCATTGTCAGAACTACTATTCAAGTGTCACTTTCTGATTCATGGCTGTTTTAAATGGCCCTCTGAAAACAGACCACAGGCTTCCAGTCCATGCACCTATTTGGTACAACTGCATTGATGGGGTGGTCATTCAGCCTGAGGGTAGGATTGCAAAAATGTTAGGATAAGTCATTCAGCCCATTTCCACCCTTGGACTGAATGAGTTATCCCAACATTCTTACTTCCAACAGCCAAGCATTCTCTATGTCCCTGGTGCAATCCAATTTCTTCAAACTCTCTGCCATGGGAGGAGTCTGCCCTGATAAATGGTTTGAAAGGATTTCACTCTGTGCAGATGGTTGCATTAATCCTCCCTACCATCTCTGTGATGTCCTAACTACTTTTGAACATGATCTTCTGGATCACCTGGGTATCTGAATTCTGTCTATTAAGAATTCTGTCAAATTCTTCTACCCTTTCCTTAGATAGAATAATGGACATGTAAACATGATCATGTTTACTAAGTATTTCTGACATGATCTTGTTTGTGGATCTTTCTAGAATATTGATCAAAGCATCACCATATGTATAATTTAATGTCCACCCACCCATTCTGAGGAAAACGGTAGGATTCACTAGTTGCCTGTGTTGTGCCACAAAAGTGTGAGCCTTACCCCCACTGATTGGCATTAGATGGGAGACTGTTTCTGCCTGGTTGATAGACATGCACTTTCCATAACTATAACTTGTGGTTCTGTATGTTGAGTTACCTGGCTTTGATCACAACCAGCAGACACGTGCAGGTTGGAGAAGGAATCACAGGATAATAATGGTGAGCACCTGGCAAATGTTTTAAGCAAAGCAAGAAATTTTCACACCACTGTCTCAAGGCTGGATGGTGGAAGGGAAATGGGATGGGACCAACACTATGGTCCTTCACCAACGTCCAAGGCAGGGCAGCCTGAGGAGGGTGATGCTGCCACAAGCAGCATTTGTGAAAGGGCTGGCATTATTTATCTACCGCCCAGAGCTAGAAGGGTCTTGCCGACAAAAGAAAACACTGGGATTATTCCATCCTAGTTTTGTCACAGGTGTCCACACTGTAAAGAGGACTTTCCATAGATCTCCACTTGTATGAATAAAATGGTGACTTGTTTCCAGCTGCCTTGTCTCCTGCCTCTAGCAGAATGGGGGAATTGTTTGCCTTTGACTGGCTGGCATAGTTGCACGACAATTGCCTGTTTTAGCAAATTCGAGTTTGAGCAGGGCAAGTTCTACCTTCTATTGAAGCCCAACTCACAGTACCTTTTCACGCTGCAATTGCACACTTCATTAATGGTCACTATTAGCTTTGTGATGTTCCCATTCAAGTCCACATTTGGGTCTTTTGTCCAATAAACCCAAGAACAGTATCCTTTTTGGAGAGTCTCTACTCCGCCATTGGTGTACACCACTGGTTCCCCAACTTTTTAGAGCCCCTGGAGGCTGTTGTCTGATTTTTCAATGCCAAGGGGTGTGGGCAGCAGTGCTCCCTCCCCAGGTAGCAACTTGCTTAACCCTTGATGCACATAGCCTTGCTATGCACGTCTCTTGCTTTAACCAAACAAGCAGGCAGGCAGCCTCTTGCAATTTATGTTTCTTGTTCTAACAGACAAACAGGTAGGTAGGCTAGAAGGGAAAGTGAACATAAGCAGCAAGTAAACATAGAGGAAGTTCTCCCTTCCTTCTAGATCACCTGCTTGCTTGCCTATTAAAACAAGAGGTTATAGTTTTGCAAGAGGCTGCATAATGCTTGTTTGGTTAAAACAAGAGGCATTTTGCAAGACTGTAATGAGCATCAAGGTAATGGGTGTGGGGAAGTGTGGATAAGAGTATCTACACATACCAGATACACAGATCCCAGGTGGGGGGCAGTGCCCAGGAGAGCGTAGTGAAGGGGGTAAGTTGTACTGGGACCCAGTGCGGAAAGGGGACCCAGGAGTGAAAGGAAGAGACCCAGAAATGTCCTGGGATCTGACATTTTTTTATTTCACCAAGATTTACTCTCTGTGTGGGATGCTGGGGGTGCTCTTGCGGCATAGGTCCCAAGTAGGTCTTTGGCTTGTGAATTCTTTAATCATGTGCAGGAGGTCAGAGACACAGTCACAGTACTACAGCTGATGCAGAAGTTGGTTTTGATGCACACTGCACACTTGCCATTCTAGTGTGAGCCTAAACACAACACCAATTTTCTGCTATATATTTCTATATTTAAAAGGTTTTAGAGAGACCTAGAAGTGTTTGGTTATCTGTATCACTGTACCTAGCTGCAGATGCCACATTAGTGGGTAGACCTGGGCTCTGCGTTGGAAAGCCCAGTAGACCTGGGCTCCAACTGTACTGGCTGTCATCACGCTTGCCTGGTTTATTTTGCTTCCTCTCCTCCCCTGTTGGGAAGGGGCCTAAAAGAAACTTTGACTCCCTGATAAAATTATCCTCGAAGGCCTGAATGTGATTTTGTTCCTTCCAGCTTTGCAGATAAACACTTTGCAAACTATTTCTCTTTAATGGGTGTAACTGTCCTTTCTGATTACTTCAATTTTCAGTTTCCACCTCCTTTTTCCCTCCACCAATTTCTTCAACATGAAGTGGAAGAGGTGCACAGGAGGGAGGCTTCTGGTGGCTTTTCTTCCTGCCAGTCATCACCAGCTAATGAATGTTTTCATGTCCCACTGAATGGGACCAGAGAATTATTCTGCTGAGAGGTTGAGGAACTTGTTTTTTCTTGCGTAACAGACAAAATATAACCCTGAGAGGATGATTATACACCCTGCATTTATCTAATTCTCATTATTTCTGTAAGATCTTCTCCAGGTCCCTTGGGAAATACAGTGGTCAGTACCAAAACAAGAAGACTGGAGGCTGCTGCTTTTAATATCTCCTGTGGCACTCACAGTTGAGGTGAGAGACAGAGAGGGCTTCCTGAGCCTGATTGCTGAAACTTGGCATTTTTTCCCCATTCTGGCTCCAAATAATTTGAGTGAAGCCCAACTGTGCTTCCCACGGATGCGCAAATGTAGGAATGGCAAATTTACTTCTAGAAAGATCTTCATGCAAGATGGTGGCATTTATGACATTAGTATTAGTCCTGTTGCCTCAGACAGTCTGCAAGTTGCCCCTTCGTAAAGGTAGTGTCTGTGAGCCTCTTCCTATTGATCACCAGTATTATCAACCAGGAGACTTTGTCATTGGCAGCATCATTGCTCAGAACTACTTGTTTTTAAATCCAGTAGACTTTGAAAAGTGTCCTTCTCTTGAACTCATTGACGACCTTGTGTAAGGAGTTGCTTTGCTAGCTATATAGATATAATTCATTTTTTTCCAGATAATGATCCACAGATATTCTAAGATGGATAAGCTTTTGCTCTGGTCGATTTTCTGGTTATATAGCAATGTCATTATGATGACTTTTTTGCATGTTTATTTTCCTGAAATATTTTGCATGCAATCTCTCTCAGACTATTTTGGGAGACATCTGGTTGCTAATTGTTAAAAAGGTATTTTTTTCCATACATGCTTTTCTATCCATGCACTATCTGGGAATTTATTTTCAATATTTCAAGTGCTAAATATTTGAAATGCTAAAATAGTTTAGACAATATTTGAGCATTTATTTAATTTTTTATGTTTTACCCACACACCCCAAATAAACACACAAACCAGAGGAGTGGAGTTAAACCAGGCCACTTGGTTTAACTTGGTAATACAATATACAGCAGGGCAAAACTTAGCTTCCCAAAATGTGCGGGTTTCTAACTCTGGGGGAAACTGTTCTAGCCATCTACGTACCTATTAGGGTTCATCTGACTCAAAATTGCACCGAATCCTCAATCAACTTTGCCTGTCAAAGCGAACCCTTATGGGTTGAGGCAGCTGAGCTAGAATTTGCCCACTGGCAAGGGAATAAGGCTTGTTTCCTTCAGGCAACTTGGGGTCAGCCAGCCAGCCTCCTTGAGCTGGGCAAGCATCAGCAGAGTGGTAGTGGCTCACTCTCTGGCCACCTGATGGACACCTGATGACTATTCTTAATACCAGCTAAAGTGACCTAAATGGTGACAAACCTAACTGAAAAAACTGGAATTTCAACTACAGACTGGGTAGGTAGGCAAAAAACCTGCCAATTCAAGCCACAATTAGCAGTAAAAAAAATCCTACCTGGCCTTCAACCAGCAGTGTCAGACTATAGAAAGGGTGGGTGGGAATGTCGGCTAGAGATTATTGAGTCTCTGGGATGCACCTGCCCCTGGCCAGAAAGAGTGTCCTGCCTCCCCAGGATCTTCTCCCAGTCAGGGGACACCTTTGACTTGCATGCATGAGGTAGGGTGGGAAAAAGATGCCAAATTTGTAGAGTTTGTTTCAGAATTGTGGTGTTAAATATTGTGAATGTTTGTATATTGGTTTTAACTAGAAGCTTCCAAAGTAGTTCTACTGCTTCATATAAAGCCCAAAGTTCTGTTTTGTATAACAATGCCAATTCACACTTCCCCGGAATAGGACCGTGCACTGCATGGAAATAATATTGGGAATGCCATGTTCTGAAGCAGGGGTCCTTTAATGCATCATACAACTGTCATTGCAGGGTAGTGACTCAACTTTACCAACACATCATGGCCTTGGTCTTTGCTGTTGGTGAGCTGAATGAAAATCCCCAGATCTTACCCAACATCACCCTTGGTTTCAGCATCTATAATAGCCTTTTAAGTGTAGTCTGGATCTACCATGCATCTCTGGAACTCCTCTCCACACATGGTGGATTCATCCCGAACTACAAGTGTGATATCCAGAACTATCCAGAAGCCATCATCGGCGGACCTAACTCTGAACTTCAGCGCCACATGGCAAACATTCTCAGCATCTACAAGATTCCACAAGTAAGGTGTGCTTTTGGAGCACATGAGATCTAGATGCCCAACGGCGGAGTTCTCTTGTGTGTATGTTTGTGTATGTGTTTCTAACAGTGCATAGTACCCTGTTTCTAAAAAGCAACTTGCAATCTGTATTCTATGGCGTGTGTGATGCTGGCTGAGGGAGTCAATATTTGCATTCCTGGACAAATTTTTGTTGTCAGTTATGTAGGTCGTTATGACTGTGAAATTTCAAAAAATGCACCAACACACTATTACATTTTTTAAAGCTAGGAATAAATGAATAGAAGAACAAGGACAGAACAGATTGTTCTTTTCAAAAAAGAGCAGACAGTTACAAGATGTTTGCTAAATGTTCACTAAAGACAGAATATGGCAGGTTCTATCCTAGCTGATATATGGGGACAAGCATCACCACTTACAACTGCATCACTATAGCTCACATGCAAAGTAGTTTTAACTTGAGCTTTTTTCAAAAATAATATTTTATAATATTTTATTTAGTTCATATATGGCTCTGCTCCAGTGATGGATCACCAGATGGAAGCTGCTTTCTTCCACCGCCTGTTCCCAAATGGAGCTCATCAATATAGGGGGATTCTTCACTTACTTCTTCATTTCAGATGGATATGGATTGGGGTGATCTATTTAGATGATGTCCTTGGAGAGAAGTTTATACGATATGTGCTTCCCATGTTTTCCCAAAGTGGTATTTGTGTTGAGTTTGCAGAAAGATTTCCACCACCCAATTTTTCAAATAACATTGCTGAAGAAGCGGACAACTGGCTTGGGCTATACAATATTGTCATGGGAAGCACTGCCAATGTAGTAGTCATACATGGGGAAATTCAGACCACAATAATCTTGAGAGTGATGCTTGAAATGCCTGCATTAGAGGATATACCCATGAAGAGAAATAGCAAAGTCTGGGTTATGACAGCCCAAATGGATCTAATATTACTCCCATTTCAAAGAAGCTGGGGCATCCACTTCATCCACGGTGCTCTATCCTTTGCCATTCATTCAGAGCAGGTGACAGGATTCAGCACATTTCTCCGTAACAGAAAACCAGCCTCGGACAAAGGAGATGGTTTTATCAGAGCGTTATGGGAACAGGCATTTGGCTGTGTGTTCCCCAACGCCAAGGTGGATGAGGAAATTTGCACAGGGGAGGAGAAGCTGGAGACTTTGCCCGGCTCTGTTTTTGAAATGAGCATGTCCAGCCACAGTTACAGCATCTATAATGCAGTCTGTTCTGTGGCACATGCTTTGCATGCCATTCAGTCATCCAAATTCAAACACAGAGAGATGACCAATGAAAAGAGATGGAATCTGAAAAATCATCAGCCTTGGCAGGTAATGTCCTGAGCAGACTCAGATGGTGCAGAAGGGCTCATCCTTGCCATGCGTACCCCAGATCCTAGGTCACATAGAAACATCTCTTTTCAGAAAGATATCTATGTGCCAGGTCTTTACTTGGTTCCATGTTAGAACTAATTGGTGATCCTGTTCATAGTAATTTCAAAATGGACTTGTTTAATTTGGCTAGATCTGATTACTTTAACTTTGTTTTACAGTCTTTTCAAGTTCCTAGTTACCAATATATGGATTACCAATAACACTGCATATTCTTGTTTGATCACCTTCTACAGTTTTTTACTCTTATTTTTCCCCCTATTGGCACTGTACATTAGTTCATGACAATTAATAAACAACTTGTTGAGGTCAAGGTAATGGGGACACCTCAAGTCACAAATGACTGCAATTGGTATATCTGCAATTGGTATATGTTATTCATATAATTTTAGAGGTTTTGTGGCACTTAATTTTTGCTACTACTCGGAATTCCTCTACACTTGTCCTCAATCAGGCTTTTAAGCAAAGAACTGTCCATCTGGCAGGTGACCAGTTTATTGTATGTTTGCATCGTTTTGTACAGCTTGTGATTTTTCCCTAGCTCCACGACTTCCTGAGAAGTTTCTCCTTCAACAATAGCGCAGGGGAAAAGGTTTCCTTTGATCAGGATGGAAATTTAGTTACTGGATTCGATATTATCAACTGGGTCACATTCCCAAACCAGTCCTTTCGTAGAGTCAAAGTTGGGATGATAGAGCCCTGGGCTTCAGAAGACATCTTGCTTTCTATTGATGATGATGCCATTGTGTGGCCCAGCAGATTTAACCAGGTAAAGTTTGCTGTATGTGGGGACTCTCCAGTTATTTGCAACATGTTTAAAATAAAATAAATTTTATAAAGATCCACTATTCAGACTCTAGGCAGTGCTCTTTCTGTTTCCTGTCAGCCAGGGGAGGTTCATTGCAGTAATTATTTCCAATCCTAAATATTCAATTAGCTAACTTGAAACCATTTTGAAGCCATTTTGCTTGTGGAGGTAACAAAAGGTCAGGATAGGAATATAGCATACTTGCTCACACATGTGCTACTGGCATTGACCCTTCCTGCCCCCATTCCACTTCTTGCCATTCAAGAGCACTTGCCATTCAGCCCAGGAAAGTGTTTACTTTTTTTTTGTTCTTGTAGGTGTAGTTGGGGCAACCCAAGTCTCCAAAACTTTCCTCACACCTTTCCCAGAAACCGTTCTTGATCTCCATGCACACCTGTGCTTGTTTGAACAACCATCCAAATGTCCTTCTTCTGAAGGCTAACGTATCCTGCTCTTTCATCTGTGGACAGGCACAGCCCCTTTCTCTTTGCAATGAGAATTGTCACCCAGGGTACAGAAGGACCAAGAAGGAAGATAAACCATTTTGCTGCTATGATTGCCTTCCCTGCCCAGAAGGAAAAATTTCAAATGAGAAGGGTAAGAAATGGAATGTATGGAGTTTACCTGATACTGTGTAGTATACATTGGGTCCTCTGAATCCACTGGGTATCTGCTTCAGGACGCCCCATGGATACCAAATTCCACAAATAATTAAATCCATGGGGGGGGGAGGAGAAAGCTCAGTGCTTCAGTTACTTATCTGGGGAAGTACCCAGGGCCTAGCACAGGGGTCGGCAACCTTAAACTCTCAAAGAGCCATTTGGACCCATTTTCCGGAGGAAAAATAACCTCAGGAGCCACAAAACCCTTTTGACATCTAAAATGAAGATAACACTGCATATATAGTTTTGTTTTTTTTTCACCTTTATGCTCTTATAGGTCCCATTTTAATAATGTAGCCCCCTCTTGTAGCTTTTAGTTAGTTTTGTCATACATTCTTGTCCTGTGTTTTCAGACAACTGGTCCTCTATGGTGTTTTGCCTGATTCCAAGCCAATACTCTGCCTGGAGAATTAGGCACACTTTAAGCAAATTAGCTCCCCTTCTTTCCCCCAACAAATGACCCTGGTTCTGCCCTGCAGTCCTGCTAGACCCCACCTCCAGGGTAGTTCGCCTGTTCAACCTGAAGAGGTCCTCTCTCCTGCCAGCAGCCTCCCACCACTACAGCAGACCCTGGGTCCTCAGCAGGTCTTGGGCACAGCAGCCACACACCAAACTCCAGTGTCTCCAGCCGTCCATTAGTCACAAAGTCAGTCAGAGCATCCAGGGCAGAGTCCAAAGTCAATAAGCCAAGTGCTCCTTATATCCCTGAGGGCCCTATTGCCTTCAAGTGGCTGCAGCTGTGCAGCACACTCTGCTGGATGCCCAGGCCTTACCCTTAAAGGGGCCACTGCTGACACCACATCTACCTCCTCACCAGATCTTCCAGGATTCCAATACATATGTCGGTTATGACATCTGCTTATCTTACATGGATACTAAAGAACTCCCCCCACCTTCCAGAGGCACCCTGCTGGAAGGAAAAAAGGACACAAACTCCAGAGAAGAAGCCAGAGCTGGGGGGGAAGGTGGGGGGGCAACCACAGGCCAGCTTCTGCCCTGCCTGCCTGCCCTCCCTCACTCACTCAGGCTGCAACCCTCTCCACACTATCCTGGGAGTAAGCCCCATTGGCTACAATGGGACTTCTGAGCAGACAAGTTTGTTGGAGCTCTCAAGCTGCAGTCCTCTCCACACTTTCCTGGGAGGAAGCCTCACTGACTACTTGTGAGTAGACCTGCATAGGAGGGGGCTGAGGCTGCAGCCCTCCACACCTTCCTGGGAGGAAGCCCCACTGACTACAGTGGGGCTTGCTTGTGAGTAGACCTGCACAGGAGGAGGCTGAGGATACAGGCCTCCACACCTTCTTAGGAGTAGCCCAAGGACTACATCGGGGCTTACTCTGGAACAGACCTGCGCAGGCTCCCACTCACCTGTCCTTGCGCTTGGCCTTGAGCAGGCTTCAAGGCTGCCATCCCAGGCACCCTTTCCTGGGAGTAAGCTTCATCCTCTGTAATGGGGCTTACAACTGAGTAGACACGCGTAGGAGGAGGTGCCAAGGCTGCCATCCCAGGCACCCTTTCCTGGGAGTAAGCTTCATCCCCTGTAATGGGGCTTACTACTGAGTAGTCACACAGGATGTCTCCTCTGCTGTGGAGGAAAAGCCTCTCCTTGCACTGAGTGGGGACCTGCTCAGGGAAAGTCCGGCTGCAAGGGCTTGCAATGGCTGAGGAGGAAGGCGGCTCAGGATTGGCTGGTGGTCAGCCAGTGAAGGGCCCTGAGCCATTCCAACAGAAAAAGCCAGGAGCCTGCTGGATGCTGATTGGCTGAGCCTGCTGGAGAGTTGGGGAAGGGGAAAACAGGGACCTTAAGACTGCAGAGTGGGCAAAATTGAAAAGGGAAACCAATGTGGGGCAGGTAGGGGTGAAGGGAGAGGAGAGCAGTGAGCTCAGGGGGTGGAGGGAAGCAGCCTGCCCTCCCAACACAGGTGGCTCCTGTCACACTCTTTGCCACTTTCACCGGGAAGAGCCGCAGCAGACAGCTGAAAGAGCCACATGCGGCTCTAGAGCCGCAGGTTGCCAACCCCTGGCCTAGCAGAAGGGGGTAAAGGGGGTAATTTGTACCCAGGCCCAGAGTCAAAAGGGGGACCCAGGAGCCAAAGGGGGGACCCAGAAATTTCCTGGGATCTGACACTTTCCTGTCTGCTGGAGACACTACCATGACTGGAGATGCTGGGGACACTACTGATGCCAAATGGGTGGGTATACCTGGACTCCAAAGACTTTTCCAGCTGTCTCTACCTTCCCCTCACCCTTCTTTGCCCCTCCCTGCCCCTATGCTGTTTGCCCATCACCACCCTCCCCCGCTGTGTTTCACTCTTCTCTCTTGGCAAAGGGGCCTAAAAGAATCTTAGTACAACCTGATAAAATTCCTCTCAGAAGTCCTGGAAGTACCTCAGATGGTTGCGCATGGCCACCCACCCTCTTGAGAAGCCTCCTGGAGGTGACATCTGGAACGTCAATGAGAACCGAAGTTACTTCCAGTCGTGTCTCTGGGCCGAGGCATTCTGAGGTGCAGGGAGGTTGCATGTAGCCTCCCTGTGCATCAGAACAACTCTCTGATGAGACCAAGAGCCATTTCCTGTTGCATCAAGGTGGTCCTCTGAGGAACCTCAGCCAGAGGCTCGGTATCTGGATACTCAAATCCTTGGATGCCAAACCCAAGACAAAGAGGACCCACTGCATTGATGATGATTGTCATAATGCTGAAAAATGTGTCCGTGATTCAGTGCTGTTCACTGAAACTAAGAGGATGACCCTACTTCCCTGATATGAAAAACACAATATTCCAGTCTATCCAGACAAGGGGAGGTAGAGATCAACCCTGACATTTGATATTGAGAGATAGAATAACCTTCTTTGTTTGCACCACTGGTGTCATGAATTGAGTTCTAAACCAGAATGAAAATAGAGCAATGTTTTCTTTGCATAGTCAACTTGCCATGCTCATTCAGGTCTTTATAATATTCCATTTTATGAGTACAATGAACCACACATTGGGGTACTGTATTGAAAACCATGCTTTGTTTTCCAGACACGGTTCACTGTTTTCAGTGCCCAGAAGATCACTATCCAAACAATGAGAAGGATTTGTGCATTCCAAAATACATTGTATACATGTCTTACGGAGAACCTCTGGGGATGAGTTTAGCCATCTTTGTTCTCATCTTTTCTTTTGTCACTGCTGTGGTGGTGGGGATTTTCATTAAGCACAAGGACACTCCCATTGTCAAAGCCAACAACCGGAATCTCACCTACACTCTTCTCATCTCCCTCCTGCTCTGTTTTCTTTGTGCTTTACTGTTCATTGGCAAACCTGAGATGGTGTCGTGTCTCCTTCAACAGACTGCATTTGGTGTCATCTTCTCAGTGGCCGTTTCTTGCGTATTGGCCAAAACCATGATTGTGGTTCTTGCTTTCATTGCCACCAAACCAGGTTCTAAGATGAAGAAATGGGTGAGGAAACCACTGGCCTGTTACGTGGTTTTCACCTGCTTCCTTCTTCAAGCCATCCTTTGCACTGTGTGGTTGGCAAGTTCCCCTCCATTCCCCAGTCTGGACATGAACTCACTGAATGCAGAAATGGTACTGAAATGTAACGAGGGCTCAAATTTCATGTTTTACTGTGTGTTGGGCTTCCTGGGCTTCCTGGCTCTCATCAGCTTCAGTGTGGCTTTCCTGGCCAGGAAGTTGCCGGACAGTTTCAATGAAGCCAAGTTCATCACCTTCAGCATGCTGATATTTTGCAGTGTTTGGTTATCCTTTGTTCCAGCTTACCTGAGTACGAAAGGGAAATACACGGTGGCTGTGGAGATCTTCTCCATCCTGGCCTCCAGTGCTGGGTTGCTGATCTGCATCTTTTCCCCCAAATGCTATACTATTGTAGTGCGGCCTGATTTGAACAGAAGAGAACAACTGATAAGAAGATTTAAGTAACCCCCCCCCCAAAAAAAAAGAAAATTCAACTAAATTTAATACTGATTCCCACTGCATACAGTTGAAATTGCTAATCTACACACATTCATAAATCTTTGAAGCTACATCCCTGTGTTGCTTTTCTGTTGAGGAATGCAGTCCCACATTTATGTATCAATGTAGTGGAAATGACATCTTTAATCTAGGAATTATCCTACTTTAATGCACAATATTTACATTGCTCAAACCTCTTAAATAAAATTAATGGCGGGAAATCTATGAAATATTTCACTTTCTTAGCCATGGAGGGTTATATTTTAACACTTTGCCGAAATCTGTTTCATAATTGTTTTGATCCTTCGTCAAATTTAGGGAACCTTGATCTGTATGAAAAGGAAGAACAAGAAATGGTGCCAAACAGTAAATTTGGAATGTATTAATTAGTCAATCACCTGTTCTCTCTGTAGTTCTGGCTCACAATGAATGGTTCATCTCAACATTCTTTCTCCTAAGAACCAGACAGGCTTATATGCCCCGGTCATTCGTGGTGGACGCAGACTAATCCTGCCATAGAGGGGAGTCTGTATAAGTAGTTCAGAGGATTTCATACCTGAGAATTTACAGGTGACTTTTGGATGTGCTTTGCCTGAGAGCTCATTAATGGTGTTTCTGGCATACTCATGCATTAGCGTCCAGTGGCGTAGCTAATGATCGTGTAGCCCCGGAAGTGATGTCACAACCAGAAGTGATGTCATGCCTGAGCATTTTTAAAAGTGAAAATTGGGGGAATACCTGACTTCCCCCCCCAGGAGCTTGCCACTCACTTGCTCTTTTGCCCCCCCCCCTCCAGTCAGTAGCATAACATACAGCCCAATCCTATCCACGCTTTCCTGGGAGTAAGCCCCATTGACTGTAATGGGACGTACTTCCGAGCAGACACACACAGGATTGAGCTGTAAGGTGTCTATCTGCTACCTGGAGTGAAAGAAGATTTGTAGCCCCCCCCCCCCACCAGACAAAACAAAATTTAATTTAGTTAATCAATAAAAATTGTGCTCCTGATTGGTTCGAGACACTGTGCTGGGGTAAAGAGGGATGGTTATTCTCCCCCTGCTAATTATAAGAGGGGCACCACTTGAAAAAGTGCCTTTTTACCCAGTTAGCAGGGGTAATTCTACTATCATACATGGAAATGTGAGCTGGCTCATATTATCACCTTTTTGGAGTGGGCAAAGGGAGGTGCTCCAAGATGGCTACCGAAGCAGCTGTGTGCTCCGGTATGCTCCGGTTTTTAATTCTATTTATTGGTTTTAACTATTGTTTTATCGAGAACCACCATGGCAGTTTGGTCTGTGAAGGTGTCCTCCTCCAGTTCCTGACTTAAGGTATCTTCTTGGCTGCTTTTTGAAGCTTCCTTATTAGTAATTCTGATATCTGCACTCCCGGTTCAAATGGGAAGAAAACACCAACTTTCCTTGGAGAATCCTGACCTTGGGTCTCCTCCCTCAGCCTTTAAACAACCTAAACAGTCTAAACTTGAGGATTTTTTTTAACCTACAAGGAGTCCCTCCCATGTTCCTCATGTAGAGGCTGATACAGACTTCCTGAGGACTACTGACTATACACGCATCTCCCCTCTCACCAGATCTCTGATTAGAGACCTGATTGATTATCAGGGTTGGGACCCTCCAAGTATTAGGGAAGCTTTGCCAGACTCTGGCACTACAGAACTATTATTGCAACAATTTACTTCTATTTCTCTGGATGTGAAGAAAATCCTCAAATATTTAGAGAATATTCTGCTTCTCTTAAAGGACCAGACTCCAAATTATGTGAATCCTTACCTGCACCTTTGTAAATCTAGCTCTACCTTTAAACCCTCAGAGCCTCAGGCTTTTCTTCCTCCCCCAGAAGAGCCTTTTCTTCCACCATCTGGAATTTCTGCTACCAAGCTTATATTGGACCCCAAGAGTGTTGCCTTTTAAGTACATTGTCATCCAAGACATCATCCGGACTGGACACAGCTCAAACAGTGGCGTTATTTCGGAAATTCCTCTAAATATTGATGTTGATGTATCGTTTCAATGACTACTGAATCTTTCTTCACTCCCCTCACCTTCTGGATCTCCCTCCAAGTCTTCACTTCGCCACCCAGTAAGTCAGCTTAAATCAGGAGCTACATTTAAATCTGAGCTCTGTCAGCCTGTCAACCGGATCACAGAAAGGAGTCTACCGTTGCCCGTGGAGAGGCCACATCTATCTTTTGCATCTCAAAGTCCTCCTGAAATTATATATTGCGATTCCGGTTTGACTACTCCGGAACCTAAAAGGCCTTCATCTATAGTGCCAATTATCCTTGATACTTTAAATGTTATTTCTTGGAACATTGCTGGCTGGATTCATAAATCCATGGACAATTATTTTAAAGACTTTTGCTCTCGATTTGACATAATCGCTTTTCAAGAGACCTGGCTATTGCCGGCAGCATCTCCTTCCATTCCTGGTCATACTGCCTTTGTTAAACCAGCTACCAAATCCTTGTCTGGCAGAAGGGCTATGGGAGGTCTAGCTACTTTAGTCTCTACCCATAAAACTTTAAAGACAGAAGTTCTAGACATTCTTCCTAGCTTAAATATTTTGGCCATATTTGTGTCCTGGTCTCCCTCCTTTAAATTCATTTTGTTGAATGTATATTGTCCCCCTAAGGATTTGCACTGTCCTGAGATTTCTACGTTGGCTGCTTTGGATCAGGTGATGTCGGAACTGTCTGAGGAATATCCTGGTCTCCCTGTTTTATTAGTCAGGGATATGAATGCCAGAATGGGGAAAAATAACACCATCATGGGAGATAAACTGGCCCTAACTCCAGAAGAGATTATTTATCACCCAGAGAGATTCTCATTTGATGCTGGAGTAAACAAAGCCGGCATAACTCTATTCTGATTTATAAATACCACCTCCTATATGCAACGGCTTAACTCCAGACCCTGACTCTGCTTCTTTTACCTTTTCTGGCCATAGCGGCAATAGTGTCATCGACTATATGGTGGTTTCATCTACCTTTTTGCCCTACTTTCAGTCCTTCAAGGTCCTATGTAGGCCAGAAAGCGATCACATGAAGGGTGATCTCTTTCAATCTCTTTGGTTATTTCCTTGCCCTCAGGCAATCAGGTAAATAATAAAGAATCAAAAGTCTCCCCTTTATTGCTATGCGAAAGAAGACTCCGTTGGTCAGATAAACTTCAGGACCAAGTATCTTGTCTTCTGGGACCCACTACTCTGTTATCGCTCAGAGCAGGGGTGCTCAATAGGTCGATCGCAGGCTTCTCTCCCATCCACACATCCCTGGGAGTGAGCCCCGTTGACTGTACTGGGGCTGACTCATGAGTAGACCTGGAGAGGAGCCGCTGGCAGGCTTCTCTCTCGTCCACACATCCCTGGGGGTGAGCCCTGTCCTGGAAGTGACACTCCCTGGGAGTGATGCATCCCTGGGAGAGTGCTCCTGTCCACACATCCCTGGGAGTGAGCCCTGTTGACTCTACTGGGGCTGACTCGTGAGTAGACCTGGAGAGGAGCCACTGGCAGGCTTCTCTCCCATCCACACATCCCTGGGAGTGAGCCCTGTTGACTCTACTGGGGCTGACTGACCTTTTCCCTGTTTTTGCAGTGGTATGTATGGAGATCTGCCCCCCCAACTTCCATCTGTTGGTTCTGTGTGCAAGGGGTTTTGCACTGGTCTTGCTGTGATGTCTATATAGAGATCTTCCCTCCCCCCAAAAACCTTTCCCCTGTTTTTGCACTGGTCTGTATAGAGATCTGCTCCCCCCCCCCCACACACACACACTTGTATTGGAATCGAGGAAGATCTGGTGAGGAGGTAGATGTGGTGTCAGCAGTGGCCCCTTTAAGGATAAGGCCTGGGCATCCAGCAGAGTGTGCTGCACAGCTGCAGCCACTTGAAGGCAATAGGGCCCTCAGGGATATAAGAGCACCTGAGACAGGAAGGGCTCCACTTATTTATGTGAGTCAGCCTTTTTCTACATGAAGATCATTAAGTCATGACTGATGAACATTTGGAAGTGTGCTTGAGGCTGGCTGTCAGCAGCTACTGTACAGACTATGCATTCTTGGCTGATTCACTTCAGTGCAAGTCATCAAAGTAAACTCAAGTAATTACAAAAAATGTTTATAATTAATTATGTTGTGTTGTGCAATATTGGCTCATGCGGTTATGCAAGGTACACCAACATACATTGTACACATAAATGTTATATGTTATGATGGCGCGAACATTGTAAAAAAACTATGGTAGATCTCCTGCGCAAAGCCTTTGATGAGTAAGGTTTGCCTTTGCACAAAGCCGTTACTGCCTTGTGCTTTCAGTGTATGCAGACTACGGTCCTTGAAGGCAGATATAAAAATACTCCCTACCATCTTAGGACTTGCATTTGCAACTCTGGTGAAATAGAGGATATTTCCCACTATTTATTAAAATGTCCTTTATATGAGCTTCCTAGATCAAAATATTTATTTAATATTATTGCTCTGTTTCAAGAGAGGTCTACCTCAGCTTTGATTTGCCGGCTTCTTGCTGACTCTGACCCTGATGTCACTTATAAAGTGGCTATCTTTGACCTTGTGGCAAAGAAAACATGAGCCAAATTTTTGTTATCTTAAACTCAAATTTCTTTGCCCTCTTTATTAGTTGGC
Organism: Tiliqua scincoides; assembly: GCF_035046505.1. Classification (NCBI taxonomy): domain Eukaryota; kingdom Metazoa; phylum Chordata; class Lepidosauria; order Squamata; family Scincidae; genus Tiliqua; species Tiliqua scincoides. Next base: position 136,054,467 of record NC_089825.1, on the reverse strand, counting down.
AAGATCCCGATAATGGTCGAAGCTTTTTTTATTTTTGAACTACTCCAAAAAATATCCTCCATTTTATGGTTTTGACCTATGCTGAGCACTAAAATTTTTGCCTCATTTTATGTGTTTGGAAGGCTGAAATGCTATTGTTTGTTTTATATGTGTATATTGCAGTATGTGCTTTCATACATTGTAATAACCTATGGTTATATAATAAATTCCTAAATTTCAAAAAAATTTCAGTCACCTTATTGGTTTCATGCTGTATCATGATAACATGTCATTGGCTTTCAGAACAATTAGGGCACAATCCTAACCCCTGATACTAGTGCCTTCCAGTACTGACATAAGGGCAATGCAGCTCTGAGGTAAGGGAACAAACATTCCGTGATGTTGAGGAGGCCTCCATGAGTGACACCCAACTGCAGGATGTAGCACATGTTCCATTGGCACTGCTATGCTGGAAAGCACTGACATAAGGGGTTAAAATTGTGCCCTTAGTCTCATTGATCAGTTTTGAGTTTAAAAATTTCACTTTTTGGTCCATAAGGCAGTTGTGTTTTTGTTTTCTAGTTAATCGGCCACAACTTGTGATAGAATACAGATATTCCAATACAGTTTGCTTCATTGCATTCTACATTAAATTACCTTTCCAATGATATATAACATGATGGTATTATTCATGCATACCAAGATTTTCACAATTTTGGTCACTAGTGTCAAGCTCAGCTTGTTACCCCCCTAAAGCTTGATGCCCAGTGCAACTGCTACCCCCTTAGCTATGCCAATGGTAGCATCTCCTTCCACCCTTCTCAGAGGTCATTCTCCACAAAGGCACCTGTGATTATCCAGCCAGCTATGGAGAGGGTTGTTTGAGCAAAAGAGAAGGCATAGGCTGCTTCATCCACCCTCCCCATGAGCCACTGGGAGCTGCCAGTTGAGACCCTGTGATGATGCAGAGACTTCTGTGGGTGCTTTTAGCTAACACAGCCAATCTTAACACTAGGAAACCGGAAGTGGGTTTTTGAGTCTTTTACAGGACATTATGTGTCCTGTGAAGGCCAGTAGAGTAGGTCACCAGCCTGGCATGACCCAGAAGATGCCTGGGTCTTCAACCAGGTCTCAATCTAGGAGAGGACCTGCCCTCTAATTTCCTGACTGTCGAGTTTTTATAGTAGCCTTTGGTGAGGGACCGTGTTGAACACCTTCTGAAAGTCCAGACATATAATGTCCATGGGTTCTCCTGCATCCACATGCGTGTTGACCTTTTCAAAGAATTCTGAAAGGCTAGTGAGGCAAGACTTACCCTTACAGAAGCCAGGCTGATTCTCCCTCAGCATTCTCCCTGTCGACTCTACTCAGTGGAGAATCAGGGGAAAAGGAAAAATGAAGTCAACCGAAAGGAAAGTTATACCCATAAAGGAGAAATAGTTTGCAAATTGTTATCTGCAAAGCTGGAAGGAACAAAATCACATACAGCTGCCCTGTGGTAACTGCAGATCTATTATGGGCAGTCGCACTTCTGTATATTTCCCCATACCCCCCACCCATTACCTATATGCTCATATCTATGAGGGAGAGTTAATTTCCTCTCTATCTCCCTGTTTCTTGCTTAGGTTCACATTAACGTAGAGGAAGTTCACTCTCCCTTCTAGATTGCCTGCTTCCTTTCTGTTAAACATACAGGCATGGCAAGGAGCTGCTTACCCGCTTGTTTGGTTAAAGCAAGAGGCATTTCACACAACTGTAGTGAATATATACAAGTGTAGTGGAGTGCATTGGGGGCATGGGGGCTGTGGAGATGGGGCTCCCTCTCATCCGCAGTTTCCAGTGTCCTCATGGGGTCCCAGCAACATATCTCCGGTGGAGATCGGGGACTCCCCTGTTTTGTTCTTTGAAATCAAAATGAAACCTTTCTTGCCATGGTGTAAACACCGTATTTTTAGTACTCAATCCAGAGGTTTGCATTTCTTGTCTTTCAAGAAGCTTGTTTTTCAGTTCCTCAACAGTAAAAGAAATTCTCAATTTCCATCCTGACGGGGGCTGTGCTGGAGCAGTGCGAGTGAGCAGAGAGAGAGAACCTGGATTCTGACTACACTCAATGCATTTCCAACGAAAGAAACAATCTGCTGCTACCAGGTCTGGTTCGAGGGCAGATGATGCATCCTCCTTGTTGTTGTCCCCGCTGTGTGTGTGTGTACAGCTGGACATCCCTCCCACATCCTGCTGTGCCCCTTCTCCACTTCAAAAAGAAGAAATTGGCAAAGGAGAAAAGAAGGCAGAGGTGGCAGGAGTGCTACTTCATGCAATGGAAGAACAGGATGGCTGCCACTGCTAACTTCTGCCCCTGGTGCTGTCCCCAGCAGCTTCCACTGTGCCCCCAGTGACTCTCCATGAAATGAAGCCCCTCACAATTGGAGGGAAAACTGGAGTACACATGGTCTGCGCTTCCAGAAGGCAAGTTATGACAGCTATAAAGTGGGGACCACCCCTAGAATGCTAGTTACAGCCCCGGACCAGCCCATATAATTAGGTCAATTCGGAGCTAAGTCAGAAGAGTTTTGGCCACCATTTCTGGTGGTTCACTGCTTTGCCCCAGAATAAGACACTGGGTGAATTGAACAGTCAAACAGCATCTCGTATTCCCGTGACATCTATGATTTTCTATTGCTGTCTTCCTCTTTGCTCAATGACTAAGCCCAATGAGTGGAACAAAAACAGCCAAAAGCTGATGATGGATGGTTCATATCAACACAGGGCATAGCTGTTTGACCACATCTTTACCGTTAAGGTCCAGTCAGGTGGGTCAGCAAACATTCATTACCATTAAGGTGCAATCAGGTGGGACCACATTCATTCTGAGGTCCTGAAATCTGGTGCCTTAGATCTTGGTGAGAGCAATAGTATGTGCTAGCCCCGCCTTTCCCAAAGTGTGGGTCACAACCCCTCCAGTGGGTTGTGTGAGGTGGATTGTGGGTTGGGCCCTACCAACTGCCCTTGTGTCCAAATGGCTCCAACTTGGAACCAGATTTAGCAGCCCTGGAGTCTTGTTCTGGGTCGTACCAGGTTGGTGACCCACTCTACTGACCTTCTCAGGCCTCTTAATGGACGGTAGAAGACTCCAAAGCCCACTTCTGGTTTTCTGATGTTACATTTGAGAACTGTTGTATTAGCCAAAAGACTCATGCCTCTACTGCTTGTACGTAAAACACCCTCAGAAGCCCCTGAATCATCACAATGTCTCAAGAGGATGCTCCTAGTGAGGTTGGAAAAAGCAGCCTATGTCTCTCTTTGGGTCTATCAACCCTCTTCATAGCACCCTGGATAATCACAGGTGCTTTGCGGAGAATGACAGGTGCTTCATGGAGAAGAAAGGAAGAAGATGATACTGCATGAGTATGCCAGAAATACCATTACTTAGCTCTCTGGCAAAGCAGACACAAAAGTAACCAGTAAATTCTCAAGATAATTCAGATGTGAAATCCTGTAAACTACTTATACGGGCACCCTTCTATGGCAGGATTGTTCCACATCAGCCAGGAATGACCAGGGGCACATAAGAATGTTGAGATGAAACATTGTGAGTCAGAGTTAGTGACTCACAAATTAATATATTTCAAATTAACAGTTTGGCACCATTACTTGTACTTCCTTTCCATACAGATTAAGGTTCTCTAAATTTGAAGAATTATCAAATTGTCCAAACTTTATGAAACACAGTTCAGGAAAGGGGTAAAACAACCCATGACAGTTAAGAAATAAAAATATTTTGATTTTGAACTCATCTGCCATTTTGCAGCCCATTCTGCCAGTTTAGAGAGATCCTTTTGAAGCTCCTCACAATCACTTCTGGTCTTCACCACTCAGAAACGTTTGGTGTCGTCTGCAAACTTAGCCACCTCACTGCTCAACCCTGTCTCCAGGTCATTTATGAAGAGGTTGAAAAACACCAGTCCCAGGACAGATCATTGGGGCACACTGCTTTTCTCCTCTCTCCATTGTGAAAATTGCCCATTGACACTCACTCTTTGATTTTTTTCCCCTACATTAATATTATTGAAGTAAAGAGGTTTGGAGAATGTATATATTCTATATTAAAGCAGGATCACTCCTAGATTAAAGCTATTATCTCCACGACATTGACACATAAAGCAGGGGCTGAATTCCTCATTAGAAAACCAACACATGGATGAAGCTTAAAAGAGTCATGACTGTGAATGGATTAGCAATTTCCATTGTATAAATATTTTTCAATTTTAATTTTTATTTCTTTTTATGCATTTTTGCTGTTTTTACTTAAGTGTTCTTATCAGGAGTTCTCTTCTGTTCAAATCAGGCCGCACTACAATAGTGTAGCATTTGGGGAAAAAGATGCAGACCAGCAACCCAGCACTGGAGGCCAGGATAGAGAAGATCTCCACAGCCACCATGTACTTCCCTTTCGTGCTCAGGTAAGCTGGTATAAAGGATAACCAAACACTGCAAAATATCAGCATGCTGAAGGTGATGAACTTGGCTTCGTTGAAAGTGTCTGGCAACTTCCTGGCCAGGAAAGCCACACTGAAGCTGATGAGAGCCAGGAAGCCCAGGAAGCCCAACACACAGTAAAACATGAGAGTTGAGCCCTCGTTACATTTCAGTACCATTTCTGCAGTCAGTGAGTTCATGTCCAGACTGGGGAATGGAGGAGAACTTGCCAACCACACAGTGCAAAGGATGGCTTGAAGAAGGAAGCAGGTGAAAACCACGTAACAGGCCAGTGGTTTCCTCACCCATTTCTTCATCTTCGAACCTGGTTTGGTGGCCATGAAAGCAAGAACCACAATCATGGTTTTGGCCAATGTGCAAGAAACAGCCACTGAGAAGATGACACCAAATGCAGTCTGTTGAAGGAGACACGACACCATCTCAGGTTTGCCAATGAACAGTAAAGCACAAAGAAAACAAAGCAGGAGGGAGATGAGAAGAGTGTAGGTGAGATTCCGGTTGTTGGCTTTGACAATGGGAGTGTCCTTGTACTTAATGAAAATCCCCAGCACCACAGCAGTGGCAAAAGAAAAGATGAGGACAAAGATGGCTAAACTCATCCCCAGAGGTTCTCCGTAAGACATATATACAATGTATTTTGGAATGCACAAATCCTTCTCCTTGTTTGGATAGCGGTCTTCTGGACACTGAAAACAGTGGTCCGTGTCTGGAAAACAAAGCATGACTTTCAATATGGCATCCCAATGTTTGATGAATTGCATAAATTGGAATATTATAAAGCCCCAAATAAGTTGAATATTCAAAGAAAACATTCCTTTCATGCATTTTAGAACTCAATTCTTGAGACCATTGAGGCAAACGAAGAAGGATATTCTCTCCTCAAATATCACAAGCCAGGAGAGATCACTACCTCCATCTTGTCAGGCTATACTCAAATATCATGTTTTGTGTCAGAGAAGTGCAATACAATACATAAAGTTTTACATGAATCAGTTTGGCTTTATCAGACTGGATCCTCTTAGCAGCAATCACCAGCATTGCATTCTGTACACATTTTTAATTCTTAGGGCAATTAAGAATGACAACCAGTATAAATCTGATCAACACAATACATTTAATGTCTTACCGTTTTTGTTTGAAATTTTCCCTTCTGGGCAGGGAAGACAATCATAACAGCAAAATGGTTTCCCTTCCACCTTTGTCCTTCTGTATCCTGAATGACAATTCTCTTTGCAAAGCGAAAGGGGCTGTGCCTGTCCAATCATGAAAAAAAACAGGATTTGTTGGGATGCAAAAAGTATGTTTTCACTTTCAATGGTCAGATTTGAGAAATCGTTTGCTGCTCACCCAGATTAATGAGGAAAGGGAAAGTGGCTTGTAAAGCAGTTTAGTCACAGAAACTGAAACTGACTAGAGAACCAGCACTTCTCCAAACCCATATCTTGTTGCTGTCAAAATATAAGAACATAAGAACAACTCCACTGGATCAGGCCATAGGCCCATCTAGTCCAGCTTCCTGTATCTCACAGCGGCCCACCAAATACCCCAGGGAGCACACCAGATAACAAGAGACCTCATCCTGGTGCCCTCCCTTGCATCTGGCATTCTGACATAGCCCATTTCTAAAATCAGGAGGTTGCACATACACATCATGGCTTGTAACCCGTAATGGATTTTTCCTCCAGAAACTTGTCCAATCCCCTTTTAAAGGCATCCAGGCCAGAAGCCATCACCACATCCTGTGGCAAGGAGTTCCATTGGCCAACCACACGCTGAATAAAGAAATATTTTCTTTTGTCTCTCCTAACCCTCCCAACACAATTTTAGTGGATGTCCCCTGGTTCTGGTGTTATGTGAGAGTGTAAAGAGCATATCTCTATCTACTCTGTCCATCCCCTGCATAATTTTGTATGTCTCAAACATGCCCCCACTCAGGCACCTCTTTTCTAGGCTGAAGAGGCCCAAACGCCGTAGCCTTTCCTCATAAGGAAGGTGCCCCAGCCCCGTAATCATCTTAGTCGCTATCTTTTGCACCTTTTCCATTTCCACTATGTCTTTTTTGAGATGCGGCAAAACAATTCAGTGAGCAGTGAATCTGTCCTTTATCTGCTATAAAGGGATCCTTGGTTGCTTCAGGATTGGATACCTTCAGGAAAAGGAAGCCAAGTTCCCCCAGAGTGCCCCCCCCCAGCTACCAAACAAACAGATTTAGAAGGGTGTCTACATGCTTGTCCAAAAAAGCACAGACATTTGTGGAATTTGAGAATGGATCCTGGATGATATATGAATACACATTTTGGAAACTTGGGTTCCTCCAACTATACCTACCAAAAGGGTTCCTCTAACTATACCTACCAAAAGAAAACAAATGCTCTCCTGGGATAAATTGTAAGTACTCAATCCAGGTTACTCCTAGTAGCATATTTCAATGCAAAATTAAACAAGCCTGATTGGTACAGAAATGGACTCTAGATAGGAACTGTGAGTGTGGCACCAGAAGGGAAGTTCTGGCCGCAAACACAATGAGGTCAAATGAAGGCTACTGGAGACTCCAGGTCAAGGGCCACTGGAGAGGTCATTGTGTGCTGGAATCAATGAGTTGGCAATGGGGGGGTGGGGGCAGAAGAAATGTGGAATTTGTTGGGGTGGGGAGAGTGCGAGATAGAATGGGGGCAGCAGGGAGGTTTCCAGCAGAATGTCTGTGCACCAGTACCATATACTTCCTCCCTAACCCTTACTTAATTCTCCACCAGCAAAATGGCTGCTACAGAACCAAGGACACCCATTGGAAAAGCCCTTTGGGAAATGGAGGCTTCCTCCAAGATAAGGAAGTGAATGTTCCCTTACCTCCAGTTTTTGCTAATTGAAAATGAAGTATCAGAAATAATAATTGAAGGAATCTCAGCTAACTGACGGGACACAGGCAGAGCATTTGTTTAGTTTCTGAATAGTGAATCATTTTTTCACATGACAGAAATAACTGGAGAGAGTCTCCACATGTTGCCAACTACCTGGTTAAACTTGCTGGGCCATACAAGGGCATCATCATCAATAGAAAGCAAGATGTCTTCTGAAACCTTAGGTTCTATCCTCCCAACTTTGACTCTGCGAAAGGACTGGTTTGGGAACGTGACCCAGTTGATAATATCGAATCCAGCAGCTAAATTTCCATCGGGATCAAAGGAAACCATTTCCCCAGCACTGTTGTTGAAGGAGAGACTTCTCAGGAAGTAGTGGAGCTGAGATGAGAGGAAAAATCACAAGCTGTACAAAACAACGCAAATATCCAACAAACTGGTCACCTGCCAGGTAGACGATTCTTTCTTGAAAGCCTGAACCAGGCTAAGTGGAACAGAATTCCTAGTAGCAGCAAAAATTAAGTGCCACAAAAACTCTCAAATTAAATGAATTAAATGAATATAGCAAAATATGCATGGTGCCAGTCATAGCCCTGGCACTGAATACAGTAACATAAGTAATAAAACACAGAGGAGATGACATCATAATTTAGAAACTGGTAAATTCATCATTAGTCCCAAAGGGGAACGACAAAGAGGAAAATACAATGCTGCTTCTATGTGATTATAAGGAGGTTGCACTGCATTCTGCAGATGGAATTGTTGCCTCCGTTTGTTGCCATATTCAGGGTTAAGTCTCTGAGGCTCAGCTGGATCTACTCGGTCATGTGCCTTGTGGACCTGGGTCAGGGAATGAGGTCTATGAAGGGGGCTGAATTTGGCGGACACTACTGCTGCCAAACCCACCCCTGTCTACCTTCCCCCTCGCCCCTGTTCTGCTCTCCTCTGCACCACGTAATTTGTGGAAAGAGAAAGGCCCCTTCCTATGAGGTTCCTCAGGTGCTGGACTTCCCAAGATGAACAGGTCTGTCTTCACAATCTTCCCCCCAAAAGTTAAAGATGCCCTCATCAGATTTCCATGCAGACTAAAGGAGTGACTTCAGGTATCCACACTACCTCTACCTCAAGAAATAGTTTAGTATGATTAACTTAACCTACACTGATAATGAAAAATCATAGAAGATGATCACAAAGGAACATGCAGTTTTTATCTCAGTTCATATGTTGGTAGTTGAGAATGTCAGAAGGTTCAAAAACAAATTACAGTCATCCATATCCAAATTAATCAAGTTCATTAAGGAATTAATATGAGCAGAACCACTTGCTGCTTTATTTTTAAGATGGAACCTGGAAAAGTCCTGACACATGGATGCTTTTCTGAAAGGAGATGTTTGCTTGTGATGTAGGATCTGTAGTACACCTGGAAAGGATAGCCCTGCCACCCCCGTTTTAATATGCTCAGGACATTACCTGCCAAGGCTGATGATTCCTCAGATTCCATCTCTTTTCATTTGCTTTGACTCTGTGCTTGAATTTGGATGACTGAACGGCATGCAAAGCATGTGCCACAGAATAGACTGCATTATAGATGCTGTAACTGTGGCTGGTCATGCTCATTTCAAAAACAGAGCCGGGCAGAGTCTCCAGCTTCTCCTCCCCAGTGCAGATTTCCCCATCCACCTTGGAGTTGGGGAACACACAGCCAAATGCCTGTTCCCAAAACTCTCTGATAAAACCATCTCCTTTTTCTGGGGTTGGTTTTCTGTTACGGAGAAATGTGCTGAATCCTGTCACCTGCTTTGAATGAATGGCAAAGGATAGAGCACCGTGGATGAAGTGGATGTCCCAACCTCCTTGAAAGGGAAGTGACATTAGTTCCATCTGGGCTGTCATAACCCAGACCTTGCTTTTCCTCTTCATGGGTACATCCTCAAATACTGGAATTTCAAGCATCAATCTCAAGATTATTGTGGTATGAATTTCCCCATGAATGACTACCACGTTGGCAGTACTTCCCATGACAATATTATATAGCCCAAGACAGTTGTCCATTTTTTCAACCAAGTTATTTGAAAAACTTCCTGGTGGAAATTTTTCTATGAACTCAAAGCAAATACCACTTTGGGAAAACGTGGGAAGCACATCTTGTATAAACTTTTCTCCAAGGTCATCATCTGCACAGATCACCCCAATCCATATCCAGCTGAAATGAAGAAGCAAGTGAAGAATCCCTCTATATTGATGGGCTCCATTTGGGAACAGGCAGTGGAAGAAAGCAGCTTCCATCTGGTTATCCATCACTGGAGCAGCGTCATATGTGAGCTAAATAAAATATTATTTTCAGGGGAAAAAAATTCAAAATTAAAACTACTTTGCATGTGAGCTACAGTGATGCATCACAAACAATAGAATATCCATGTCAGATTGTAAGCTGCTTTTCAGAGATAGGTTGCTATGCACTCTCTCTCTCTCTCTCTCTCTCTCTCTCTCTCTCACACACACACACACACACACACACACACAAAAGACCTCAGTAGTTGGGCATCTAGATTGCATCTGTTCTAACTGCACACCTTACTTGTGGAATCTTGTAGATGCTAAGAATGGTTGCCATGTGGCGAAGAAGGTAAGAGCTAGGTCCTCCAATGATTGCTTCTGGATAGTTCTGGATATCACACTTGTAGTTAGGGATGAACCCACCTCGTGTGGAGAGGAGCTCCAGAGATGCTTGGTAGATCCAGACTATACTTAACTGACTGTTATAGATGTTGAAACCAAGGGTGACGTTGGGTAAGATCTTGGGATTTTCATTCAGCTCACCGACAGCAAAGACCAAGGCCATGATGTGTTGGTAATGTTGAGTCAGCACCCTGCAATGACAGTTATATGATACACTAAAGTGCACCTGCCTCAGAATGTGGCATTCCCAGTATCATTTCAATACAGCACATGGTCGTATTCCAGGGAAGTGCAAATGGACATCATTATACAAAACAGAACTTTGGGCTTTATATGAGGCGGTAGAACTACTTTGGACGCTCCTACTTAAAACAGATATACAAACATTTAATGCTTCAATACTTAAAAGTAACCATAAGAGACCGTTAGCATGCCATTTGCATGCTGGCATCTTTGTTCCAGCTTCCTTAAGCACACATATCAGAGGTGCCCTATGACTGGGGGAATATTGTGGGGAGGCGGGACACTCTTGCGCTCCAGGAGCAGATGCAACTCAGCAGCTCAGTCATCTCCAGACAGCATCCTTGCTCATCCACCCTTTCTATAGTCAGAGACTAGCTGGTTGTTCTTTGAAGACCAGGTAGGAGCTTTTCTTTTTAACTGCTAATTGGCTTGTAATTGGCATTTTTTTCTTTTTTCTTTTTGCCTACCCCAGACCGTAGTTGGGCATTCCGGTGTTTTCAGTTAGGTTTGTCCCCATTTAGGTCACTTTAGCTGGTAGCGTTCGGGGCAGAAGGTAAGAATGAGCATCAGGTGTCCATTCTGAGGATGCACGGCCAGAGGGTGAGCCAGTACCACTCTTCTGATGCTTGACCAACTCAAGGAGGCTGACTGGAAATCCCCTGGATGGCAGAAGGAAATGAGCCTTATGGCCTGGCTGGTGGATAAATTCCAGTTCAGCCGCCTCAACTCAGAAGGGTTGGCTATGACAGGCACACTCAGTCTTGGACTCAGTGCAGTCTTGAGTCAGACAGTACGCTTGGCCCCTAAAGGAGAAGGTAGATGGCTAAGGGCTCAACCCTATCCAACTTCCCAGCACCAATGCAGCTGCAATGCAGCCCCTAGATAAGGAAACAAACATTCACTTATCTTGAGGAGGCCTCCATGACCGCCCCAACACTGAATGCCACACATACCCCCCTTGGCATAGCTGCATCGGCCCTGGAGTGTTTGATGGGATTCGTCCCTGAGACTGTTTCTCCCAGAGTCCGATCCACGCACATTTTGGGAAGTTAAGTTTTGCCCTGCTGTGTATTTCAAAATAAATAAAGTGGCCCTGATTAACTCAGCGACTTTGTTTTGTGTCTTTATTGCAGGTTCATGGGTAAAACAGAAAATGTAATAAATGCTTAAATATTGCCTAAACTATTTTAGCATTTCAAATATTTAGCACTTGGAATATTTAAAATAAATGTCCAAATAGTGCGTGGAAAGAAAAGCATGTCTGAAAACTTGAAAAATACCTTTTTAAAAAATAGCAACAAGATATGTTCTAAATAACTTGAGAAAGATTGCATGCAAAATATCTCAGGAAGATAAGCATGCAAAAAAAAGCTGACATTGCTGTATAACCAGAAAATTCTTAATCAACAATTCATGCGACAATTAGCAACAAGATGTATTCTAAATATCTTGACAAAGTTTGCATGCAAAATATTTCTGGAATATAAACATGCAAAATGACATGCTGTACGGCATTGCTATGTAGCCAGAGAGTTCTTCATCAACAATCCATGCTGTCTGCAGAGAAGTGCTTACAGAAAATGGCCTGGAATGTTTTGGATTCCTATCTGAACAAGCTGCAGAAACATTGCTGGCGATGGATGATTGAGTGGGGCAGTCAGGGCTATGCTGTCATTCTAAATAAGATTTCTGGTTTAGCCCCATAAATCAACCAAAGCTAAATTTTACCCATCTTACATATTTAGCAAAGCAATTCCTTACACAAGGCCATCAATGTGTTCAGGAGAAGGACGCTTTTCAAAGGCTACTTTGTTTAAAAACAAGTAGTTCTGAGCAATGATGCTACCAATGACAAAGTTTCCAGGTTGATAATACTGGTGATCAATAGGAAGAGGCTCACAAACATTGCATTTACGAAGGAGCAACTTGCAGTCTGTCTGAGGCAAGAGGACTAATATTAATATCATAAATGCCACCATCTTGCATGAAGATCTTTCTAGAAGTAAATTTGCCATTCCCCATTTACATTTGAGCATCCGTGGGAAGCACAGTTGGGCTTCACTCAAATTACTTGGAGCCAAAATGCCAAGTAATGCCAAGTTTCAGCATTCGGGCACAGGAATTCTCTAACCTCAACTGTGAGTGCCACAGGAGATGTTAACAGCAGCAGCCTTCTGACTTTTTGTTTTGGTACTGACCACTGTATTTCCCAAGGGACCTGGAGAAGAAGCCATAGAAACAAAGATAATTAGATAAGTACAGGGTGTGTAATCACCTGCTTCAAATTATAATTGGTCTGACTATGCAGAAGATAAACATGTTCCTCAACCTCTCAGCAGAACAATTCTCTGGTCCCCCTCAGTGGGACATCAAAACATTCATTAGCTGGTGATGACTGGCAGGAAGAAGAGCCACCAGAATCATCCCTCCTGTACACCTCCTAAACTTCACTTTGAAGAACCTGGTGAAGGAAAAAAAGGAGGTGGAGCGGGCAGCAGTGCTACTCTACTCAATTGTGAATCAGGGGAAATGGAAAAATGAAGTCAACAGAATGGAAAGTTATACCCATAAAGGAGAAATAGTTTGCAAATTGTTATCTGCAAAAATGGAAGGGAAAAAAACAACACCTACAGCTGCCCCTTGGTATTGGCAGATTTCTTAAGGGCAAATGCACTTCTGTTTGCTTCCCCATACCCCCCACCCATTACCTATATATTCATTTCTTGGAAGGAGAGTTAATTTCCTGCTTCTTGTTTAGGTTCACGTTAACATAGAGAATTTCACTTTCCCTTCTAGATCACCTGCTTGCTTCTCTGTTGAACATAAAGGTATGGCAAGAAGCTGCTTACCTGCTTGTTTGGTTAAAGCAAGAGGCATTTCACACAACTGTAGTGGACATAAGCAATGGCAGTGGAGTGGGGGGGCATGGGAGCTCTCCTCGGGGGGGCCCAGCAACACATCTCTTGTGGATATCAGGGACTCCCATGTTTTGTTCTTTGAAATCAAAATGGAACCTCTCTTGCAGAGGAATAAACAGAGTATTGCCACTACCAAATCCAGATGCGTGCATTTCTTGTTTTTCAGTTCATCAGCTGTAAAACACGTTGTCAATTTCCTTCCAGAATGGGGCTGCGTACCAAAAAACTGCAGTGCTCGTGTGCAGAGAGAGAGAGAGACAGAGACAGAGACAGAGAGAGAGACCTTGATTCTGTTTTTTTTTGTTTTTTTTTAAATATATTTTATTTATTCATGACAGATACAGGAAAGGAAATAGGTTTAACTTTGGGTAGGGTACAACACAGGTTATACATAAGGTTTGGCCCCAGATTCCAACATACATCATTGAGTTGTAATGATGTAACAGAAAAAAAACACAATAATCATCAATACAAAGGTTCACATATTTATCAATATAAAAAATGGATTTTTACGAAACACTCAATTTTATCTAACTAAATTTATCTACTCAATCATTAAAAAATCATAAAAAACTTTTTCTTTCTCTATCTAAATCTATTTTCCTACTCTATCTAAATCTCTCTCTTTCATTCTTTCTGTTAAAACTTCCATTTCTGCTACTTCATAGATTTTATCTATTAAATCTTCTTTAGTTGGCACATCTATAGATTTCCATTTTTGTGCAAACAATATTCTTGCCACTGTAACAATATGTACAATAAGTTGTTTCTTAGATTGGTCTTTAATTTTTGATATCACATTTAGGAGGAATATTTCTGGTTTGAATGGTAATACACAATGCAATATCTCTTGCAACACTTTATGTATCATTTTCCAATGTTTCTTTGCTTTTTCGCATGTCCACCACATAAGATAAAAAGTTCCTTCTAGCTCATTACATTTCCAACACTTATTTGATAACCCAGAGTACATTTTTGCTAACTTCTCTGGTGTTAAATACCATCTATAAAACATTTTATATAAATTCTCTTTAAAAGACACTGCTTTAGTTATCTTGATATTTGTATTCCAAATTTGATTCCAATCATTCATTGATATATTATATCCAAAATTTTTTGTCCAACGCACCATTGCATCTTTAACTATCTCATCTTCCATTCTCATCTCCATGAGAAAACTGTACATTTTTCTTATATACTTCCCCTCATCAATCAAAAATATTTTATCAAAACTTATATCTTCTTCATATAGACCTATTTTTTGGTCTTCTCGTAATCTTGTTCTTATTTGCATTTCATTCCACCAGTCCAGCTTTATTCCTTTCTCTTCTAACTCAGACTTACTTAAAATCTCTCCTTTATTATTCAGCAACTCACTGTATGGTTTTTTTGATCTTTTTTAATCCAGTTCGGATTGGTTGCTATTTCGAGTGGTTTTATCCATCTAGATAATTTAAAATATATCTTATATTTTATCTGACCCCATATCCAAATTAAAGACCTTCTTAAAATGTGTTGTTTAAAATATCCATGCTGTTTAACTTTATCATAAAAGTGGAACACATGCCAGCCTATTTGTAAATCGTGTGCTGTAGCATTTCAGTGCTCCTTGAGGAGCAGCCTGAGATGCTGCGTTGGTGTGGCAGAGAAGCCATAGCAAGAATTAGACAACATACACAGGTTTCAGAGAGGTTGAAAGTGCTGGAAGCAGGAGCAAGAATGAAATCAAGGGAGAAGTGAAGTGAGTTCTCCCAGCTCCTGACCCAGCTTTTTATTAAGTCTCAAAACACATGATATAAGGTTACGTAGTTTGGGAAATTTCCACAAGGATGCTAAAATTCAAACTGGCTGCCTACTAGCTAGTTCTAGCTTACCCACAAACACATTCCTAGATATGACTTCTTCACAACATCTTCAAGGCTAGCTCTTTCTATAACTTTCTGCTGCTCACAGGCACAGAGTTCAATGACCCAACATATTTTCAAGGTTGGTTGAGTGTGCTCAACTGCGCAGGCGTGCCTAACTGCCCTTGATGCCAAATATGCTAAGACATCTTACTTTAGTGCCTATGCATGTAAATACTACAGTGTGCTTCTAATGTTAAAATTTTTGCGTTCAATAAAAATCCCTAATCTTTTATCCAGTTTAAGGCTGCTGCTTGATAATATAATTCCCAGTCTGGTAGTCCAAATCCTGCTCTTTTTTTATCTTCTTGCAATAATTTCAGTCTTATTCTCGGTTTTTTTTTACCTTGCCAGACAAATTTTGTAGTAATTTTGTTCATTTCTTCAAAAAAAGATCTCTTCAAAATAATTGGAATAGTCTGAAATAAAAACATTAATTTTGGTAATATTTTCATTTTCAATAAAGCTATTCTTCCCATTAGAGATAGTTGCAGTTTATTATATTTCTCCAAATCTTTTTTTATTTCTTTCATTAATTTGATATAATTGTCTTCCATTAATGTACTTGTCTTTTTTGTAATTGTAATTCCTAGATATTTTACTCTGTTTGTTATCTGTTGTCAAAATGCCTTTAATCGTTCTATATCATTGTCTTTTATGTTTTTAAGTATCATTTTGGTCTTCTGGTAATTTATTTTTAAACCTGCTACTTCTCCATATTGTTTTAAGTCTTCTATCAAAAATTCCATGGAATTGAGTGGATCTTCCAAAATAAATACCAGATCATCTGCAAACGCATGTAATTTATATTCTTCACTTTTAATTTTGAGCAGGTTCATCTTCTCTTATTACATTATTCAGTATTTCTAATGTCAAGATAAACAACAATGGTGAAAGTGGACAACCTTGTCTTACTCCTTGTTGAATATTAATCTCTCTCATCAATTCTCCATTTACTCTTATCCTTGCTTTCTGGTCCGAATATATTCCTTGTATCATCTTGATAAATTTTGGACCAAAATCTAATCCTTGCAGACAATTAAAGTCCCAATGTAAATTGTCAAAGGCCTTCTCAACATCTAGGAACACTAGAGCTAATTTCTTATCTGGATGGGCTTCAAAAAATTCCAATATATTTATTATCATTCTCACGTTGTTTTTCAGTTGTCTTTTTGGTAAAAAACCAGTTTGATCTTCTTTAATTATCTGATTTAATACCTTTTTTAAATCTTGTAGCTAAAATTGAAGCGAAAATTTTATAATCCATGTTTAAAAGCGAGATGGGTCTATAATTTTTAATTTCTTTTTCATCCATGTCTGGTTTATGTATCAAAGTAATTGTTCCTTTTCTAATTCTGTTTTTTCTTTCCCAGTCAA
Organism: Tiliqua scincoides; assembly: GCF_035046505.1. Classification (NCBI taxonomy): domain Eukaryota; kingdom Metazoa; phylum Chordata; class Lepidosauria; order Squamata; family Scincidae; genus Tiliqua; species Tiliqua scincoides. The sequence goes on along the minus strand of NC_089825.1, from coordinate 136,038,012 downwards.
ATCTTTCAATGTCTTAATACTGTATGATTTTTTTGTCTTTCTTTTTTAAGCTTATGGGCTAGCCATCTTCCTGGTTTATTTGCATTTTCAAAAAAATTCTGTTTTGCCATTTTCAATTTCTTCTCCATTTCCTGGGTTTGGAATATTTTAATTTCATGTTGTATCTTCTTAATTCTTTGCTGGATTCTTTGATTTGTAGATTCTTTCTGTAATTCCTTTTCGCCAGTCTCTAATCTTTGTACAAGAGCTTTCATTTTCTTCTCTTGTCCAATTCTTTGTTTCGCTGGATTTCTAATTACTAATCCTCGAAAGAATGCTTTACTTGCATCCCAGACCATTTGTGTTTTAGTTTCTGAATGAAAATTGGTCTTAAAAAAAAATTCCATTTCTGTTTTCGTTTGATTCAAAAATTCCTGATTATTCAACTGAATTGTATTTAACTTCCAAGTATTTCTCCTTAATTTTTTATTTATCATTAATGAAATTGGATTATGGTCTGCATATATGTTACGTAAAATTTCCAACTGAAACATTCCATCTAAACTGGATACTGAAGCCCAACACATATCAATTCTAGACCAGGAGTTATGTGAATTTGAATAATATGTAAACTGTTTTTTCTCTGGATATTGTGTTCTCCATGTATCAATCATCTGTAATTCTGCCATTTCCAGAAAATATCTGGGTAGGGTTCCTCCTCTTTTTAAAGGTCTTTTATTAAATTTTCTGTCCCATTTAGTTTGAAAGACCGCATTAAAATCTCCGAATAGAAAAAGATCCCTATCTTCTCCCGTAATTAGTTTCTCATGTAGTCTTCTATAAAACTTATCTTGATGGGTGTTTGATGCATAAATATTGACAATTAATGCTTTCCTTGTTTCAACTTAGATCTCTACAATCAAAATTCTTCCATCTTCCAACTGCCATTTCAATTCGGGTTCTAATTTGGGGTTAACATATGTAGCTACCCCCCCCTTTTCTTTTGGTTTGAGTCTGAGGCAAAAAATAAAGTTCCCATTTTTCTATTTTTAAGAAATCTAGCATCATTTTTTTTAATATGTGTTTCTTGTATACAGATTACATCTGCTTTGGTTTGATATAATTGATGAAATATTCTTCTACGCTTCTGAGGAGAATTCAATCCATTAATATTTACAGAAAAAAATTTCACTTGTTATTCAGCCATTTTCACTTAGAAATTTGTTTTGTCTTTCTTGTTAATCTACTTATTTTCTGTCTTATTGTACGGTCCTTCTTCCTCCTACTGCTCCCTGTGCTTCTTCTTGTTCTTGTTCTTGGCTGTCATCTGTATCTTGCTCCTTCTTTTTCTTTTTTCCCTTTCCTCCATTCTGTTCATTTTGAATTTGGTCTGAGGATTCTTCCTCTTCTTGAGAGGAAGTGCTCTCTTTCTCTGAGAATTCCCTGTTTTGTTCTCCCAGACTTTCTCCATATTTTGATAAAAATTGTTGAACTTTCATCATTGAGTTTATATTAAATCTTTTCACTTCATAAACAAACAGAAGACCTTCTGGAATTTGCCAACGATACTTCACATTATTTCTTCTTAATATTGCAGCAAAGTTTCTATAGGCTGCTCTCTTTTGGCGAACTCTCCAGGATATTTCTCTCAAAATTCTCACTTGCTCTCCCTCGACTATTCTTTGTTTTTCTTCCAATCATTTTAATATATTATCTCTTGCAGCTCTTTTCATAAATTTCATCACTATTTCTCTTGGCTTTTTATTTAGTCTTGCATACCTAGAATTGACCCTGTATACAATATCTATCATCTCTTTAACCTGATTCTCCTCCAATTCCAACTCAATTGACAATCATTCTTCCATTCGACCTCTAATATCTTCTGGGGATTTTTCTTTAAAATTTTGTATTCTAATAATAAATGCTGCTTTCTCCATCTCATGTCTCATTACAGAAATCTCTAATTCTTCATTTTGCTTTTGCATTTTATCCATTCTCTTTTCCATCTCTTCCATACTATTATTGATTTTCTTCGTATCCCTCTTTAAATTTTTAACTTCCTGCTTATTTTTTGTAATCTGGTCCTGTATATTTATCAAAGAAGTATTTATCTGCTTCATTTGGTCGGAGAGATTGCATATCTGTTCTTTCATCTCATATCTAAAATCTTTCATCAGGTCAAATAGTGAAGCCTGAGTTTCTCTCCTTTGTTCCATGGCTGCATATGTAGCAATTTGTGATCCAACCGATGGTGATGTCTTCAACGTAGTCTTACTAACTTCTTTTTTTGATATCATTTTCTTTCCTTTTTGCTATTTATCTCTTTTGATCTGTCTAGTCCCTTAAAATATCACTCTCAATATCTCAAATATCTCAAAACAAAACAATACAAAACACCATCATAATCACAGTTCAATAAATTCACAAAATTACCAATACAAAATTTAAAAAAGAAAAAAAAGAAAAGGACAAAAGTCATTAATCTAACATTAAAAAGTCCCCCCCAGTCTTTTTTCTTCCTTCACCCTCTTATAAGGCAAATCTCCAAATTTATTAAAAAAAAAAAAATACTTTACTTCACCTTCTTGCTAGGCTAATCCTCAAACTTACTTTGCCTTCTTGTAAGGCTAAACCCCAAGTTATATCCAAAAAGGGGTACTTTACTTCACCTTCTTGCAAGGCTAATCCCCAAATTCGATATAAAAAAAAAAGAAAAATCCATAATCCACTTTAAGACAAACCAATACCAATATCTGTTCCAATATCAGCTCAAATCAAAGAGTCTTTAAAAGCTCTGTCTCAAATCTCAGTCTTATTCTTGCTTCACCTTCTTTTAAGGCTAATCCAAATTTTATAGTCCCAAGATTTCTCCAACAAAAAAAAAAAGATCCAAGTCTTCAAAAGAGGTGGACTATCAAATCAAGTTACTATCTCTTTAAATGCTCAGCTCTAAATCCAGTTCAAGCCACTTGCAACAACAGGCCTGAATCCAGTTCCAATTCCAATCAATAACACTATCAAGTCAAATTACTGTCTCTTTAAATGCTCAGTTTTAAATCCAGTTCAAGCCTCCTGCAACACCAGGCCTGAATCCAATTACAAGCCTCTTGCAACAAAAACAAAAGTAAAATCCTTCAAGCTATTAAAAGTGTTGCTTATTCTTTTTGCATGTATACCATTACAATCGGGTGATTTACATAACCTTCCTTTATTTTTTCCTTCTTATCTCTCTTCTTTTCTTCCAATCACCCTTTTAAGGAAAAAGAATACTCCAGATGGGGCTTTTTAACTTTCGAGTTTGCTACTTCTCCCCTCTGGGTGGCTGCCAGCCAACGTAAACGGTCTTAAAGATATCTTTCCCTCTTTTGAGCTTCTCAATTAAAATTTAATGATCTCATTACTCATGGTTAAAACCTAAGTTCGCTTTCATGTTGAATCTAGTGGGCCGTGGGGGGGGGAGTCTTCTCAGCTTTCCAGATCTATCCAAGATGTTGTCTGGGATGGAATGTGCTCCAGCACAGAGAAAAATCAGTATATATTTGAAACTGCCATTTCAAAAGATAATCCTGGTTCAAGCTCTCAGCCTTCGTCCCTTCTTCTTGGGAACGAAGTATTCCTCAAAAATGAGGAACTTTGGAAAACACATCCATTTAGCAGATCACCCGGACAGCCCTCCAAGTTCACTGCTACTGCACTATTAGCTCCGCCTCCCGAGACACCTTGATTCTGATTACACTCAATGCATTTCAAATGACAGATCATATCTACACCTACCAGGCCTGGTTCGAGGGCAAATGATGCATCCTCATTGTTGTCATTGCCCCTGTGTGTGTGCCCAGCTGGACACCCAACCCCCATCCTGCTGTGCCCCTTCCCCACTTCAAAATGTAGAAACTGGCAAAGGAGAAAAGGAGGTGGAGATGGCAGCAGTGCTACTGTATACAATGGAAAAACAGGATTGCTGCCACTGCTCACTTCTGCCCCCTGGTGGGTTGTGAGCCCATGTGAGGTGGATTGTGGGTTGGGCCCTACCAACAGCCCTTGCATCCAAATGGCTCCAACTTGGAACCAGATTTGGCATCCCCGGAATCTTGTTCTGGGTCGTCCCTGGCTGGTGACCCACTCTACTGGCCTTCTGAGGCAACATAATGTCCTGTAGAAGACTCCAAAACCCACTTCCATTTTTCTGATGTTAAGATTGGGAACCGCTGTGTTAGCCAAATGACCCGTGTCACTACTGCTTACAAAGCACACTCAGAAGCCCCTGCATCATCACAGTGTCTCAAGAGGATGTTCCCCGTGGCTCATGGGGAGGGCGGATGAAGCAGCCTATTTCTTCTCTTTGGGTATATCAAATCTCTCCATAGGCCCCCCCCCCCCGAGAATGACAGGTGCTTCATGGAGAAGGGAGGAAGAAGATGCTACTACATGAGTATGCCAGAAACACCATGACTTGGCTCTCTTTCGAAGGAGACCCAAAAATAACCAGGAAATTCTCAAGATAATGCAGATGTGAAATCCTCTAAACTTTTTATATAGGCTTCTCTCTATGGCAGGATTATTCTGCATCAACCAAGAATGACCAGGGGCACATAAGAATGCTGACACGAAACACTGTGAGTCAGAGTTAGTGGCTCACAAATTAATAAATTCCAAATTAATAGTTTGGCACCATTTCTTGGACTTCCTTTCCATATAGATTAAGGTTCTTTAAATTTGAAGAACTAACAAATTGTCTTAATATTATGAAACACATTACAGGAAAGGGGTAAAACATAACCCCCAACTGCTAAGAATCCAGCTCAGGAAGCCCTTTCTGTCTCTAACCTCAACTGTGAGTGCCACAGGAGATCTTAACAGCAGCAGCCTTCTGAGTTTTTGTTTTGGTACTGACAGTTGTAATTCCCAATGGTCCTAGAGAAGAAGCCATAGAAACAAAGATAATTAGATAAGTACAGGGTGTATAATCACCTGCTTCAAATTATAATTGGTCTGACTATGCAAAAGAAAATCATGTTCATCAACCTCTCAGCAGAATAATACTCTGGTCCATCTCAGTGGGATGTCACAACGTTCATTAGCTGGTGAAGACTGGCAGGAAGAAGAGCCAACAGAAGACTCCCTCCTCTACACCTCCTCCACTTCACTTTGCATAAAATGGTGATAAAAAAAGAAGATGGAGCTGGCAGCAGTGCTAATCTAAGAACAGGAGAACATAAGAACAGTCCCACTGGATCAGGCCATAGGCCGTTCTAGTCCAGCTTCCTGTATCTCACAGCGGCCCACCAAATGCCCCAGGGAGCACACCAGATAACAAGAGACCTGCAAGGCTCTCTGGGAATTGTAGTTAAGGACATAAGAACAGCCCCACTGGATCAGGCCATAGGCCCATCTAGTCCAGCTTCCTTTATCTCACAGTGGCCCACCAAATGCCCCAGGGAGCACACCAAACAACAAGAGACCTGCATTGCATCCTGGTGCCCTCCCTTGCATCTGACATAGTTCATTTCTAAAATCAGGAGGATGCACATACACATCATGGCTTGTAACCTGTAATTGATTTTTCCACCAGAAACTTGTCCAATCCCCTTTTAAAGGCATCCAGGCCAGAAGCCATCACCACATCCTGTGGCAAGGAGTTCCACAGACCAACCACACGCTGAGAAAATAATTTTTTTTCTTTTGTATGTCCTGACTCTCCCAACACTCACTTTTAGTGGATGTCCCCTGGTTCTGGTGTTATGAGAGAGTGTAAAGAGCATCTCTCAAACCACTTTATCCTTCCCATGCATAATTTTGTATGTCTCAATCATATCCCCCCTCAAGCGTCTCTTTTCTAGGCTGAAGAGGCCCAAACACTGTAGCCTTTCCTCATAAGGAAGGTGCCCCAGCCCAGTAATCATCTTAGTCGCTCTCTTTTGTAACTTTTCCATTTCCACTATGTCCTTTTTGAGATGTGGCGACCAGAACTGGACACAATACTCCAGGTGTGGCCTTACCATAGATTTGTACAACAGCATAATATTAGCCGTTTTGTTCTCAATACCTTTTGTAACGATCCCAAGCATAGAATTGGCCTTCTTTACTGCCGCCGCACATTGAGTCGACATTTTCATCGACCTGTTCACCACCACCCCAAGTTCTCTTTCTTGATCTGTCACAGACAGCTCAGAACCCATCAGCCTATATGTGAAGTTTTGATTTTTTGCCCCAATGTTCATGACTTTACACTTACTTGACTTCCGACGGGCAGACTTCCCTCAAATGAGGAGGCTGGTTAGAAGGAGGTTGAAAGGGAGGGTAAAAAGAGTCCAATCTCTCCAGAGTGCATGGAGGCTGCTTAAAACAACAGTAATAGAGGCCCAGCAGAGGTGTATACCGCAAAGAAAGAAGGGTTCCACTAAATCCAGGAGGGTGCCCGCATGGCTAACCAGCCAAGTTAGAGAAGCCGTAAAGGGCAAGGAAGCATCCTTCCGTAAATGGAAGTCTTGCCCTAATGAGGAGAATAAAAAGGAACATAAACTGTGGCAAAAGAAATGTAAGAAGGTGATACGGGAGGCCAAGCGAGACTATGAGGAACGTATGGCCAGCAACATTAAGGGGAATAATAAAAGCTTCTTCAAATATGTTAGAAGCAGGAAACCCGCTAGAGAAGCGGTTGGCCCTCTGGATGGTGAGGGAGGGAAAGGGGAGATAAAAGGAGACTTAGAGATGGCAGAGAAATTAAATGAGTTCTTTGCATCTGTCTTCACGGCAGAAGAACTCGGGCAGATACCGCTGCCCGAACGGCCCCTCCTGACCGAGGAGTTAAGTCAGATAGAGGTTAAAAGAGAAGATGTTTCAGACCTCATTGATAAATTAAAGATCAATAAGTCACCGGCCCCTGTTGGCATCCACCCAAGAGTTATTAAGGAATTGAAGAATGAAGTTGCAGATCTCTTGACTAAGGTATGCAACTTGTCCCTCAAAATGGCCATGGTGCCAGAGGATTGGAGGATAGCAAATGTCACGCCTATTTTTAAAAAGGGAAAGAGGGGGGACCCGGGAAACTATAGGCCGGTCAGCCTAACATCCATACCAGGTAAGATGGTGGAATGCCTCATCAAAGATAGGATCTCAAAACACATAGACAAACAGGTCTTGCTGAGGGAGAATCAGCATGGCTTCTGTAAGGGTAAGTTTTGCCTCACGAACCTTATAGAATTCTTTGAAAAGGTCAACAGGCATGTGGATGCAGGAGAACCCGTGGACATTATATATCTGGACTTTCAGAAGGAGTTTGACACGGTCCCTCACCAAAGGCTACTGAAAAAACTCCACAGTCAGGGAATTAGAGGACAGGTCCTCTCGTGGGTTGAGAACTGGTTGGAGGCCAGGAAGCAGAGAGTGGGTGTCAATGGGCAATTTTCAAAATGGAGAGAGGTGAAAAGCGTGTGCGCCATGGATCTGTCCTGGGACCGGTGCTTTTCAACCTCTTCATAAATGACCTGGAGACAGGGTTGAGCAGTGAAGTGGCTAAGTTTGCAGATGACACCAAACTTTTCCGAGTGGTGAAGACCAGAAGTGATTGTGAGAAGCTCCAGAAGGATCTCCCCAGACTGGCAGAATGGGCAGCAAAATGGCAGATGCGCTTCAATGTCAGTAAGTGTAAAGTCATGCACATTGGGGCAAAAAAATCAAAACTTTAGATATAGGCTGATGGGTTCTGAGCTGTCTGTGACAGATCAGGAGAGAGATCTTGGGGTGGTGGTGAACAGGTCGATGAAAGTGTCGACCCAATGTGCGGCGGCAGTGAAGAAGGCCAATTCTATGCTTGGGATCATTAGGAAGGGTTTTGAGAGCAAAACGGCTAGTATTATAATGCCGTTGTACAAATCTATGGTAAGGCCACTCCTGGAGTATTGTGTCCAGTTCTGGTCGCCGCATCTCAAAAAAGACATAGTGGAAATGGAAAAGGTGCAAAAGAGAGCGACTAAGATGATTATAGGGCTGGGGCACCTTCCTTATGAGGAAAGGCTACGGTGTTTGGGCCTCTTCAGCCTAGAAAAGAGACGCCTGAGGGGGGGGGTCACACTAAAATTCAGTGTTGGGCGGGTTAGGACAGACAAAAGAAAATATTTCTTTTCTCAGTGTGTGGTTGGTCTGTGGAACTGCTTGCCACAGGATGTGGTGCTGGCGTCTAGCCTAGACGCCTTTAAAAGGGGATTGGACAAGTTTCTGGAGGAAAAATCCATTATGGGGTACAAGCCATGATGTGTATGCGCAACTTCCTGATTTTAGAAATGGGTTATGTCAGAATGCCAGATGCAAGGGAGGGCACCAAGATGAGGTCTCTTGTTATCTGGTGTGCTCCTTTGGGCATTTGGTGGGCCGCTGTGAGATACAGGAAGCTGGACTAGATTGGCCTATGGCCTGATCCAGTGGGGCTGTTCTTATGTTCTTATGTTTATGTTCTTACTTACGCTGAAACACATCTGCCATTTTGCTGCCTATTCTGCCAGTTTGGAGAGATCCTTCTGAAGCTCCTCACAATCACTTCTGGTCTTCACCACTCAGAAAAGTTTGGTGTCATCTGCAAACTTAGCCACCTCACTGCTCAACCTTGTCTCCAGGTCATTTGTGAAGATGTTGAAAAGCACCGGTCCCAGGACAGATCCTTGGGGCACACCGCTTTTCACCTCTCTCCATTGTGAAAATTGCCCATTGACACACACTCTTTGTTTCCTGGTCTTCAACCAGGTCTCAATCCAGAAGAGGACCTGCCCTCTAATTTCCTGACTGTGGAGTTTTTTTCAGTAGCCTTTTGTGAGGGACAGTGTCGAATGCCTTCTGAAAGTCCAGATATATAATGTCCATGGGTTCTCCTGCATCCACATGCCTGTTGACCTTTTCAAAGAATTCCAAAAGGTTTGTGAGGCAAGAGTTACCCTTATAGTAGCCAGGCTGATTCTCCCTCAGCAAGGTTTGTTCGTCTATGTGTTTTGAGATTCTATCTTTGATGAGGCATTCCACCAACTTATAATGGTGGAATTATAGATGGACCCTATAATGAGTATGGTATTTTGGCTGGTGCCCAACCTGATTGGCCATCAGTGTTAAAGAGGATACCAAACAGCATTGTGCTATGACAAAATGAGCCATGTATCATCTGCTTCAGGGTGGTTTTGTCCCAATCCCTGGGTTTAGAGAAGGATAGCATTGACAGCATGGGAGAAGGACCAGTTGTGCAACCATTTAACTCTTCCATCCATTTGGTGTCTTATTCTGGGGCACAGAAGCACATAGTAAAACATCAGAAATGGTGACCAAGACACTTCTGACTTAGCTCACAATTTACCCCATTCTATGAGCCTGTGTCATTGTCAGAACTACTATTCAAGTGACGGTTCCTGATTCCTGGCTGTTTTAAATAGCCTTCTGAAAGTGTAGACCACAGGCTTCCAATCCATGCACCTTTTTGCATTGATGGGGTGATCATTCAGCCCGAGGGTAGGATTGCAAAAATGTTGGGATAAGTCATTCAGCCAAATCCTACTCTTGGGCTGAACAAGTTATCCCAACATTCTTACTTCCAACAGCCAAGCATTCTCTGTGTCCCTGGTCCAACCCAATTTCTTCAAACTCTGCCATGGGAGGAGTCTGCCCTGATAACTGGTTTGAAAGGATTTCACTCTGTGTAGATGGATGCATCAATGCTTCCTACCAGCTTTGTGATGTCCTAACTACTTTTGAACATGATCTTCTGGAGTACCTGGGTAGTGGACTTTCTGGCACACTCTTCTACCCTTCACTTAGATAGAATAATGGACTTTGATCATGTTTACTAAGTATTTCTGACATGATCTTGTTTGTGAATCTTTCTAGAATATTGATCAAAATCATCACCATATGTATAATTTCATGTCCACCCACCCATTCTGAGGAAAACGATAGGATTCACTAGTTGCCTGTGTTGTGCCCCAAAAGTGTGAGCCTTAGCCTCACTGGTTGGCGTTAGATGGGAGACTGTTTTTGCCTGCTTCATAGACATGCACTTTCCATAATTCTAACCTGTGGTTCTGTGTGTTGAGTCACCTGGCTTTGATCACATCCGGCAGGTTGGAGGTTGGAGAAGGAAGAACAGGATAATAATGGTGAGCACCTGGCAAAATTTTTGAGCAAAGCAAGAAGTTTTCACACCACTGCCTCAAGGCTGGATGGTGGAAGGGAAATGGGATGGGACCACCGCTATGGTCCTTCACCAATGTCCAAGGCAGGGCAGCCTGAGGAGGGTGATGCTGTCACAAACTTCCTCAATTGTGAAAGGGCTGACATTACTTATCTGCTGCCCAGAGCTAGAAGGGTCTTGCCGACAAAAGAAAACACTGGAATTATTCCATCCTAGTTTTGTCACAGGTGTCCACATTGTAAAGAGCACTTGCCATAGATCTTCACTTGTATGAATAAGATGGTGACTTGTTTCCAGCTGCCTTGTCTCCTGCCTCTATCAGAATGTGGGAATTGTTTGCCTTTGACTGGCTGGCACAGCTGCACGACAATTGCCTGTTTTAGCAAATTTGAGTTTGAGCAGGGCAAGTTCTACCTTCTATTGAAGCCCAACTCACAGTACCTTTTCACACTGCATTTGCACACTTCATTCATGGTTACTACGAAATTTGTGGTGTTCCCTTTCAAGTCCACATTTGGGTCTTTTGTCCAATAAACCCAAGAACAGTATCCTTGTTGGAGAGTCTCTACTCCGCCACTGGTGTACACCAGAGGTTCCCCAACTTTTTAGAGCCCCTGGAGGCTGCTGTCTGATTTTTCAATGCCAAGGGGTGTGGGCAGCAGTGCTCCCTCCCCAGGTAGCAACTTGCTTAACCCTTGATGCACATAACCTTGCTATGCACGTCTCTTGCTTTAACCAGACAAGCAGGCAGGCAGCCTCTTGTAATTTAACAGACAAACAGGTAGGTAGGCTAGAAGGGAAAGTGAACAAAAGCAGGAAGTTAACATAGAGGAAGTTCTCACTTCCTTCTAGATCACTTGCTTGCTTGTCTATTAAAGCAGGAGGTTATAGTTTTGCAAGAGGTTAAAACAAGAGGCATTTTGCACGACTGTAATGAGCATAAAGGTGGGGGTGTGGGGGGTGTGGGGTGTGGGGAAGTGTGGATAAGAGGATCTACACATACCAGATCCACAGATCCCAGGCGGGGGGCAGTGCCCAAGAGAGGGTGGTGAAGGGGGTAATTTGTACGTGGGCCCAGTGCGGAAAGGGGACCCAGGAGTGAAAGGAAAGGGCCCCAAAATTTCCTGGGATCAGACACCTTCTGATTTCAGCAAGATTTACTCTCTGTGTGGGATGCTGGGGGTGCTCTAGGGGCATAGGTCCCAAGTAGGTCTTTGGCTTGTGAATTCTTTAATCATGTGCAGGAGGTCAGAGACACAGTCACAGTACTACAGCTGATGCAGAAGTTGGTTTTGATACCCACTGCACACTTTCCATTCTAGTGTGAACCTAAACACAAAACTAATTTTCTGCTATATATTTCTATATTTAAAAGGTTTTAGAGAGACCTCTCAAAGGTCTGAATGTGATTTTGTTCCTTCCAGCTTTGCAGATAAACCATTTGCAAACTGTTCCTCCTTTATGGGTGTAACTCTTCTTTCTGATTACTTCAATTTTCAGTTTCTACCTCCTTTTTCCCTTCATCAATTTTTTCAACGTGAAGTGGAAGAGGTGTCCAGGAGGGAGTCTTCTGGTGGCTTTTCTTCCTACCAGCCATCACTAGCTAATTAATGTTTTCATGTCCCACTGGGGAGGACCAGAGAATTATTCTGTTGAGAGGTTGAGGAACTTGTTTCTTCTTGTGTAACGTCAGACAAAATCTAACCCTGAGAGGATGATTATACGCGCTGCATTGATCTAATTCTCATTATTTCTATAAGATCTTCTCCAGGTCCCTTGGGAAATACAGTGGTCAGTACCAAAACAAGAAGACTGGAGGCTGCTGCTTTTAATATCTCCTGTGGCACTTACAGTTGAGGTTAGAGACAGAGAGGGCTTCCTGAGCCTGATTGCTGAAACTTGGCATTTTTTCCCCATTCTGGCTCCAAATAATTTGAGTGAAGCCCAACTGTGCTTCCCACGGATGCGCAAATGTAGGAATGGCAAATTTACTTCTAGAAAGATCTTCATGCAAGATGGTGGCATTTATGACATTAGTATTAGTCCTGCTGCCTCAAACAGTCTGCAAGTTGCCCCTTCGTAAAGGTAGTGTCTGTGAGCCTCTTCCTATTGATCACCAGTATTATCAACCAGGAGACTTTGTCATTGGCAGCATCATTGCTCAGAACTACTTGTTTTTAAATCCAGTAGCCTTTGAAAAGTGTCCTTCTCTTGAACTCATTGACGGCATTGTGTAAGGAGTTGCTTTGCTAGCTATATAGATATAATTCATTTTTTTCCAGATAATAATCCACAAATATTCTAAGATGGATAAGCTTTTGCTCTGGTTGTTTTTCTGGTTATATAGTAATGTCATTATGATGACTTTTTTGCATGTTTATTTTCCTGAAATATTTTGCATGCAATCTTTCTCAAGTAATTTTGGGAGACATCTTGATGCTAATTGTTAAAAAGGTATTTTTTGAGTTTCCACACATGCTTTTCTTTCCATGCACTATCTGGGAATTTATTTTCAATATTTCAAGTGCTAAATATTTGAAATACTATAATAGTTTAGGCAATATTTGAGCATTTATTTAATTTTTTATGTTTTACCCACACACCCCAAATAAACACACAAACCAGAGGAGCGGAGTTAAACCAGGCCACTTGGTTTATTATACAATAAACAGCAGGGCAAAACTTAGCTTCCCAAAATGTGTGGGGATCTAAATCTAGTTGAAGCTGTTCTAGCCACCTACGTACCTATTAGGGTCCATCTGACTCAAAATTGCACTGAATCCACAATCAACTTTGCCTGTCAAAGCAAACCCTTATGGGTTGAGGCAGCTGAGCTAGAATTTGCCCACTGGCAAGGGAATAAGGCTCGTTTTCTTCAGGCAACCTGGGGTCAGCCAGCCAGCCTCCTTGAGCTGATTTAGCATCAGCAGAGTGGTAGTGGCTCACGCTCTGGCCACCTGATGATTATTCTTACCTACCGTCCCCTGAACGCTACCAGCTAAAGTGACCTAAATGGTGACAAACCTAACTGAAAACACTGGAATGTTCAACTACAGACTGGTTAGGCGAAAAACCTGCCAATTCAAGCCAATTAGCAAGAAAAGAATCCTACCTTGCCTTCAACCAGCAGTCTCAGACTATAGAAAGGGTGGGAGGGAATGTCGGCTGGAGTCTCTGGGATGCAACTGTCCCTCGAGAGCAAGAGTGTCCTGCCTCCCCAGGATCTTCTCCCAGTCAGGGGACACTTTTGACTTGCATGCATGAGGTAGGGTGGGACAAAGATGCCAAACTTGTAGGGTTTGTTTCAGAATTGTAGCATTAAATGTTGTGAATGTTTCTATATTGGTTTTAACTAGAAGCTTCCAAAGTACGTAGTTCTACTGCCTCATATAAAGCCCAAAGTTCTGTTTTGTGTAACAATGCCAATTCACACTTCCCCGGAATAGGACCGTGCACTGCATGGAAATAATATTGGGAATGCCACGTTCTGAAGCAGGGGTCCTTTAATGCATCATACAACTGTCATTGCAGGGTAATGACTCAATATTACCAACACATCATGGCCTTGGTCTTTGCTGTTGGTGAGCTGAATGAAAATCCCCAGATCTTACCGAACATCACCCTTGGTTTCAACATCTATAATAGCCTTTTAAGTGGAGTTTGGATCTACCATGCATCTCTGGAACTCCTCACCACACGAGGTGGATTCATCCCGAACTACAAGTGTGATATCCAGAACTATCCAGAAGCGATCATCGGGGGTCCTAACTCAGAACTTCAGCGCCACATGGCAACCATTCTCAGCATCTACAAGATTCCACAAGTAAGGTGTGCTTTTGGAGCACAAGAGATCTAGATGCCCAATGGCGGAGTTCTCTTGTGCATATGTTTGTGTATGTGTTTCTGACAGTGCATAGTACCCTGTTCCTGAAAAGCAACTCGTGATCTGTATTCTATGGTACATGTGATGCTGGCGGAGGGAGTCAATATTTGCATTCCTGACAAATTTTTGTTGTCAGTTAAGTAGGTCGTTATGACTGTGAAATTTCAAAAAATGCACCAACACACAATTACATTTTTTAAAGCTAGGAATAAATGAATTGAAGAACAAGGAGAGAACAGATGGTTCTGTTTGAAAAAAGAGCAGACATGTCCAAGATGTTTGCTAAATGCTTACCAGGCAAGTTCTATCCTAGCTGATATCTGTGGACAAGCATCATCACTTACAACTGCATCACTGTAACTCACATGCAAAGTAGTTTTAACTTGGGTTTTTTTCAAAAATAGTATTTTATAATATTTTATTTAGATCATATATGGCTCTGCTCCAGTGATGGATCACAAGACAGAAGCTGCTTTCTTCCACCGCCTGTTCCCAAATGGAGCTCTTCAATATAGGGGGATTCTACACTTACTTCTTCATTTCAGATGGATATGGATTGGGGTGATCTATGTAGATGATGACCTTGGAGAGAGGTTTATACAAGATGTGCTTCCCACGTTTTCACAAAGTGGTATTTGCTTTGAGTTTGTAGAAAGATTTCCATCACAAAGTTTTTCAAATAACATTGCTGAACAAGGGGACGATTTGTTTGGGCTATATAATATTGTCATGGGGAGCACTGCCAATGTAGTAGTCATACATGGGGAAATTCATACCACAATAATCTTGAGAGTGATGCTTGAGTTTCCAGCATTTGAAGATGTACCCATGAGGAGAAAAAGCAAGGTCTGGATTATGTCAGCCCAGATGGAACTAATGTCACTTCCCATTCAAAGAAGTTGGGACATCCACTTCATCCACGGTGCTCTATCCTTTGCCCTTCATTCGAAGCAGGTGACAGGATTCAGCACATTTCTCCGTAACAGAAAACCAGCCTCGGACAAAGGAGATGGTTTTATCAGAGCGTTTTGGGAACAGGCATTTGGCTGTGTGTTCTCCAACTCCAAGGTGGATGAGGAAATTTGCACAGGGGAGGAGAAGCTGGAGACTCTGCCCGGCGCTGTTTTTGAAATGAGCATGACCAGCCACAGTTACAGCATCTATAATGCAGTCTGTTCTGTGGCACATGCTTTGCAAGCCATTCAGTCATCCAAATTCAAACACAGAGAGATGACCAATGAAAAGAGATGAAATCTGAGGAATCATCAGCCTTGGCAGGTAATGTCCTGAGCAGACATTGGTGTTGGGGGGCTTATCCTTGCCGTGCGTACCCCAGATCCTAGGTCACATAGAAACATCTCTTTCCAGAAAAACATCTATGTGCCAGGTCTTTACGAGGTTCCATTAGAACTAATTGGTGATCCTGCTCATATTAATTTCCAAATGGACTTGTTTAATTCAGCTAGATCTGATTAACTTTAACTTTGTTTTACAGGCTTTTCAATTTCCTAGTTACCAATATATGGATTAGCAATAACACTGCATATTCTTGTTTGATCACCTTCTACATTTTTTTACTCTTATTCTTCCCCCTATTGGCACTGTACATTAGTTCATGACAATTAATAAACAACTAGTTGAGGTCAAGGTAATGGGGACACCTGAAGTCAGAAATGACTGCAATTGGTATATCTGCAATTGGTATATATTATTCATATACAGTGGTGCCTCGCAAGATGAAATTAGTTCGTTCCGTGAGTCGTTCTGTTTTGCGAAATTTTCATCTTGCGAAGTGCAATTTAAAACAAACCAAAAAAAAAAAAGGAAAAAAATTCATCTTGCGAGTCACCAAAAAAATAGCAAGATGCTTTCGTCTTGCGAGTTTTTCGTTGCGCTTGGCATTAGTCTTGCGAGGCACCACTGTAATTTTAGAGGTTTTGTGGCACTTAATTTTTTCTACTACTAGGAATTCTTCTACACTTGTCCTAATGTCCATGACATTAGTTCATGACAATTAATAAACAACTTGTTGAGGTTAAGGTAATGGGGTCACCTGAAGTCACAAATGTCTGCAATTTTTACATCTGCAATTGGTATATATTATTCATATAATTTTAGAGGTTTTGTGGCACTTAATTTTTGCTACTACTTGGAATTCCTCTACGCTTGTACTCGATCAGGCTTTTAAGCAAAGAACTGTCCATCTGACAGCTGACCAGTTTATTGTATGTTTGCATCGTTTTGTACAGCTTGTGATTTTCCCCTCAACTTCCTAGCTCCACGACTTCCTGAGAAGTTTCTCCTTCAACAATAGCGCAGGGGAAAAGGTTTCCTTTGATCAGGATGGAAATTTAGTTGCTGGATTCGATATTATCAACTGGGTCACATTCCCAAACCAGTCCTTTCGTAGAGTCAAAGTTGGGAGGATAGAGCCCAGGGCTTCAGAAGACATCTTGCTTTCTATTGATGATGATGCCATTGTGTGGCCCAGCAGATTTAACCAGGTAAAGTTTGTTGTATGTGGGGACTCTCCAGTTATTTGCAACATCTTTAAAATAAAATAAATTATAAAAAGATTCACTGTTCAGACTCTACACAGTGCTCTTTCTGTTTCCTGTCAGCTGGGTGAGTTTCATTTCAGTTATGATTTCCAATCCTAAATATTCAATTAGCTAACTTGAAGCAAAGAGTCAGGGCACATTCATTCCCTTACCCTGGAGGAAGCCTCCATTTCCCTATGAGCTTCCCAAATGGGTGTCCTTGGTTCAGTGGAAGCCATTTTGCTTGTGGCGGTAACAAAAGGTCAGGATAGGAATATAGTATACTTGCTCACACAAGCGCTACTGGTAACTACCCTTCCTGCCCCCATTCCACTTCTTGCCATTCAAGAGCACTTGCCATTCAGCCCAGGAAAGTGTTTATTTATTTTTTGTTCTTGTAGGTGTAGTTGGGGCAACCCAAGTCTCCAAAACGTTCCTCACACCTTTAGCAGAAACCGTTCTTGATCTCCATGCACACCTGTGCTTGTTTGAACAACCATCCAAATGTCCTTCTTCTGAAAGCTAACGTATCCTGCTCTTTCATCTGTGGACAGGCACAGCCCCTTTCTCTTTGCAATGAGAATTGTCACCCAGGATACAGAAGGACGAAGAAGGAAGATAAACCATTTTGCTGCTATGATTGCCTCCCCTGCCCAGAAGGGAAAATTTCAAATGAGAAGGGTAAGAAATGGAATGTATGGAGTTTACCTGATACTGTGTAGTATACATTGAGTCCTCTGAATCCACTGGGTATCTGCTTCAGGACCCCCCATGGATACCAAATTCCACAAATAATTAAATCCATGGGGGGGGGGAGAAAGCTCAGTGCTTCCATTACTTATCTGGGGAAGTACCCAGGGCCTAGCAGAAGGGGGTAAAGGGGGTAATTTGTACCCAGGCCCAGGGTCAAAAGGGGGGCCCAGGACCCAAAGGAGGGGCAGAAATTTCCTGGGATCTGACATTTTCCTATCTGCTGGGGACACTACTGATGCCACATGAGTGGGTAGACCTGGGCTCCAAAGACTTTTCCAGCTGTCTCTACCTTCCCCTCACCCTTCTTTGCCCCTCCCTGCCCCTATTCTGCTCGCTCATCACTACCCTCCCCCGCTGAGTTTCACTCTTCCCTCTTGGCAAAGGGGCCTAAAAGAAACTTGGTACAACCTGATAAAATTCCTCTCAGAAGTCCTGGAAGTACCTTAGATGATTGTGCATGGCCTCCTAACCTCTTGAGAAGCCTCCTGGATGTGACTGGAGGTGACATCTGGAACGTCAATGAGAACCGAAGTTACTTCCAGTCATGTCTCTGGGCCGAGGCATTCTGAGGTGCAGGGAGGTCGCATGTAGCCTCCCTGTGCCTCAGAAGAACTCTCTGATGAGACCAAGAGCCATTTCCTGTTGCATCAAGGTGGTCTTCTGAGGAACCTCAGCCATAGGCTCAGCATCTGGATACTCAAATCCTTGGATGCCAAACCCAAGACAAAGAGGACCCACTGCATTGATAATGATTGTCATAATGGTGAAAAATGTGTCCGTGATTCAGTGCTGTTGACTGCAGCTAAGAGGATGACCCTACTTCCCTGATATGAAAAACACAATATTCCAGTCTATCCAGACAAAGGGAGATAGAGATCAACCCTGACATTTGATATGCAGAGATAGAATAACCTTCTTTGTTTGCACCACTGGTGTCAAGAATTGGGTTCTAAAACAGAATGAAAACAGAACAATGTTTTATTTGCATAGTCAATTTGCCATGCTCATTCAGGTCTTTATAATAATCCATTTTATGAGTACAATGAACCACACATTGGTGTGCTGTATTGAAAACCATGCTTTGTTTTCCAGACACGGATCACTGTTTTCAGTGCCCAGAAGATCACTATCCAAACAAGGAGAAGGATTTGTGCATTCCAAAATACATTGTATACATGTCTTACGGAGAACCTCTGGGGATGAGTTTAGCCATCTTTGTCCTCATCTTTTCTTTCGCCACTGCTGTGGTGCTGGGGATTTTCATTAAGCACAAGGACACTCCCATTGTCAAAGCCAACAACCGGAATCTCACCTATGCTCTTCTCATCTCCCTCTTGCTCTGTTTTCTTTGTGCTTTACTGTTCATTGGCAAACCTGAGATGGTGTCGTGTCTCCTTCAACAGACTGCATTTGGTGTCATCTTCTCAGTGGCCGTTTCTTGCGTATTGGCCAAAACCATGATTGTGGTTCTTGCTTTCATGGCCACCAAACCAGGTTCTAAGATGAAGAAATGGGTGAGGAAACCACTGGCCTGTTACGTGGTTTTCACCTGCTTCCTTCTTCAAGCCATCCTTTGCACTGTGTGGTTGGCAAGTTCCCCTCCATTCCCCAGTCTGGACATGAACTCACTGACTGCAGAAATGGTACTGAAATGTAACGAGGGCTCAACTCTCATGTTTTACTGTGTGTTGGGCTTCCTGGGCTTTCTGGCTCTCATCAGCTTCAGTGTGGCTTTCCTGGCCAGGAAGTTGCCAGACACTTTCAACGAAGCCAAGTTCATCACCTTCAGCATGCTGATATTTTGCAGTGTTTGGTTATCCTTTGTTCCAGCTTACCTGAGTACAAAAGGGAAATACATGGTGACTGTGGAGATCTTCTCCATCCTGGCCTCCAGTGCTGGGTTGCTGGTCTGCATCTTTTCCCCCAAATGCTACACTATTGTAGTGCGGCCTGATTTGAACAGAAGAGAACAACTGAGAAGAACATTTAAGTAACAAAAAAAAATTCAACTAAATTTAATACTGATTCCCACTGCATACAATTAAAATTGCTAATCTACACACATTCATAACTCTTTGAAGCTACATCCCTGTGTTGGTTTTCTAATGAGGAATGCAGTCTCACATTTATGTATCAATGTAGTGGAAATGATATCTTTAATCTAGGTATTATCCTACTTTAATGCACAATATTTACATTGTCCAAACCTCTTAAATAAAATTAATGGCGGGAAATCCATGAAATATTTCACTTTCTTAGCCATGGAAGGTTATATTTTAAGATTTTGCCAAAATCTGTTTCATAATTGTTTTGTTACTTTTTCGAATTTAGAGAACCTTGATCTGTATGAAAAGGAAGTACAAGAAATGGTAACAAGCAGTAAATTTTGAATGTATTAATTAGTAAATCACCTCAGTTTCAGTTTCAGAACCTTTATTGGCATACAATTACAACACATTGAGAACATTCATACATAAAAAGCTAGGGGATGCCAAATAGAAAAACAAAAACATATACTATCAACATAGCAGACTACAAATGACACCTATAAATCAAGCACTTCAGAGAGTAGGGGCACGCTTCAAATTGGTCACCACAATTTGTGAAATAAATTTAGCTATCTGAAAAACAATATCAGAATCAGTGGTGGTTAATAAGAATTGCAATATAGCAAAATCCTCAGCAAGGGAGTTAAGGTGAAATTGGAGAGCTAGACATTTCCTTCTGCCTCATTATGAAGTGGACAATGAAAAAGAAGGTGGTCTAACGTTTCTACAGCTCACTGAGGACAGGGACAGATTCTTTCCTGAAAAGGGATGCCATTAAATCTACCCCAAAGAACAGAAGATGGAAAAGAATTACTACAGGCCATAGAAAAGGCCCTTCTAATTTTTGGGCATTCCAAAATGTAAAGATAGTTGGGAATTTCGCCTACTTTAACCGGTAAGTGATAGTATAAAGGTGAACAAGTTTTGATGGCAGCAAATAAAATATTGGAAGAATGAATGTCCAGGAGTCTCCCTTTAACGAGCCTGAAAGCCTCGGCTTGTGACAGATGACCAAGTAAGTCAGGCTCAACTCCCAATTGTTTTATTTTTGCGCTCCAAGGTTTATCAGAGAAGTAAGGGTCATCAAGGAGGTGATATAGGAGAGTGTTAGGGTCAGTATCGTAGAAACTTTTGAGCCAAAATTTAATCGCTCTGATCCAAGACAGTGTTTCAAGTTGGATTTGGCCTGATTCAATTCTGTTCTGGGGTGAAGAGGGATGGTTATTCACCCCCTGCTAAATATAAGAGGTGCACCACTAGAAAAAGTGCCTTTTTACCCAGTTAGCAGGGGTAACTATACTATGATTAATGGAAATGTGAACTGGCTCATATTATCACCTTATTGGTTTCATGCTGTATCATGATAACATGTCATTGACTCTCAGAACAATTAGGGCACAATCCTAACCCCTGATGTCAGTGTTTTCCAGCACTGACTTAAGGGCAATGCAGCTCTGAGGTAAGGGAATAAACATTCCCTTATTTTGAGGAGATCTCCGTGAGTGACACCCAACTGCAGGATGCAGCACATGGCCCATTGGCACCGCTAAGCCAGTGCAGGAAAGCACAGACATAAGGGGTTAGGATTACGCCCTTAGTCTCATAGATCAGTTTTGAGTTTAAAAATTTCACTTTTTGTTCCATAATCTGCCACAACCTTTGATAGAATACAGATATTCCAATACAGTTTGCTTCATTGCATTCAGCATTAAATTACCTTTCCAATGATATATGACATGATGGTATTATTCATACATACCAAGATTTTCACAATTTTGGTCACTACTGTCAAGCTCAGCTTGTTACCCCCCCCTAAAGCTTGATGTCCAGTGCAACTGCTACCCCCCCTTACCTACGCCACTGGTGGCATCTTCTTCCACCCTTCTCAGATGTCATTCTCCACAAAGGCACCTGTGATTATCCAGCCAGCTATGGAGAGGGTTGATTGAGCAAAAGAGAAGGCATAGGCTGCTTCATCCACCCTCCCCATGAGCCACTGGGAGCATCCAGTTGAGACCCTGTGATGATGCAGAGACTTCTGTGGGTGCCTTTAGCTAACACAGCCAATCTTAACACTGGAAAACCGGAAGTGGATTTTTGAGTCTTTTACAGGTGTCCTGTGAAGGCCAGTAGAGTAGGTCACCAGCCTGGCACAAACAAGAAGAAGCCTCTGGGAACACCCAGTGCTTCCAATCTGGTTCCAAGTTGGAGCCATTTGGACTCAAGGGCAGTTGGGAGGGCCCAAACCACAACCCACCTCACTTGGGCTCAAAACTCACCAGTGGGTTGTGACCCACGCTTTGGGAAAGGCGAGGGTGGCACATACCATTGCTGTCACCAAGATCTAACAGCCATTTTCAACCACTGTGCCGTGGCACACTGGTGTCCCTCAAATGGTCTGCAGGTGTGCCGTGGGAGTCTGGGGGAGGGTCATTTATTAGTAGGGCCAGAGCATTAGAGTCCAATTCTAAACTGGACTAGCACTGGTAATGAGCCCTTGTGATAGCACTGGATGTTGTAAATGTGCCGTAAAGCACGTTTACAGCACACAGTGAGTAAGGCGCACAGGCACTGGACTCCTGCCAGTCAGGCTCCAGACCCAGTGCCAGGAGGAAAGTGTGACCACCAGGTGGCAGTGTGACATCTGAGGGGAAGATTAGGGTTAGGGCAGGGGGAGGAACAGGGGCAGAAGGGGGTGGGACTGACAGAGCTCTGCTCTGCTGGATCATGAATTCTGTGTCAGGCCGGAAGGACTGGCATGGAGTCTTTCAAGTCCGCACAGGCAAAGTAGCTGTTGCAGACTTGAGAAACTCCATTGTGGGACTTGAAGCTTTCCCTGGAGGAAGGGGATAAAAGACCCTCTCCTCCAAGGAGACCTCCGGCTGCTTCCCGGCATGTGCTGGACACAGCAGTAGTGGTTTTGGTGCCATTGCTCCAGCAGGTGCTGGAATGCTCAGGATTGGGCCAGTTTTCTTCTGAGAGGTTGATAAACACGGTTTTTCTTTTGTAATGTCAGAAAAACGGTAACGCTAAGCAGGTGATTATACACCCTGCACTCATCTATTTCTCATTATTTCTATGACTTCTTCTCCAGGTGCCTTGAGAATCACAGCGCTAAGTACCAAAACAAGAAGACTGCAAGGTGCTGTTAGTATCTCCTGCAGCATTCACAGCTAAGATTAGAGACAGAGATGGCAATGTCATTATGACAGCTCTTTTGCATGTTTATAATCCAGAAATCTTTTGCTTGCAATCTTTCTCAAGTTATTTAGAACATATCTAGTTGCTGATTGTTCAAAAGGGATTCTTTGAGTTTCCAGGCATGCTTTTCATGCAGTATTTGGGTGTTCCTGGGCGGAGCGAGGGCAGGTGGTGGGCAGCCCCGGGGGCAGATGGGTGGGCAGGGAGCAGGAGGCAGGGCTTCAAGCTGCTCTGCTCTCCTCGGACTTGCGCAAGTCTGAGGTGGCGCAAGTAGGGGAAAGGGCATCTTTCCCAGAGGTAAGGGGAAAAGTTTCCCCTTACCTCTGGCGGAGCTGGTTTTGTCCCCTATCCTGCACTGCATTCAGTGCAAGCCTCCAGCGCAGGGTAGGATTGCACCCAATGTCAATTAGCACATCCATGGAAAAGGGACCACGTACTTTATTGAAATAATATTGGGAATGCCGCGTTCTGAAGCAGCTGTACTTTACTGCAGAATGTAACTGCCATTACAGGGCAATAACTCAACATTACCAACACATCATGGGCTTGGTACTTTGCTGTCAGTGAGCTGAATGAAAATCCCCAGATCTTACCCAATGTCACCCTTGGTTTCAACGTCTATAATGGCTATGTGAGTGCTGTCTGGATCTGCCATGTGTCTCTGGAACTCCTCTCCCCACAAGGTGGATTCGTCCCTAACTACAACTGTGATATTCAGAACTACCCAGAAGCAATCATTGGGGGACCTTACTCTGACATTCATTGCCACATGGGAACCATTCTCAGCATCTACAAGAGTCCACAAGTATGGTGTGAACTTAGAGCAGATGAGATCCAGATGCCCAACTAATCAATTCTTTTGTGTGTGTGTGTGTGTGTGTGTGTGTGTGTGTGTCACAGAGCATAGCAACCTGTTTGTGAAAAGCAGCTTGCAATCTGACATGTATGGAGTGTGTGCTGCTGGGGGTCAATATTCTGTGTATTCTGGCCAAATTTTTGTTGTCATTAAATGTAGGTTACGCAGGTAGTTATGACTGTGAAATTTCAAGAAATACACCAACACAATATTATATTTTGTCATATTAAGTTAGCAAAAAATGAAACGAAGAACAGGAATGAAACACATTGTTCTATTGGAATTTAAGTTATTGGAATAACATATTGAATAAAATAGAGACATTTAACAAATGTTTGCTAAATATTCACTGAAGTCAAAATAAGGCAAGTTGTGACCTGGCTGATATATGGGGACAAACACCACCATTTATAACTACATCACTATAGCTCTCACACAAAGTAGTTTAAATTTGGATTTTTTATTTTATTTTTTTCAAAAATGATAAAAGGATCAAAAAAGGATCTCTCCAGACTGGCAGAATGGGCAGCAAAATGGCAGATGCGCTTCAATATCAGTAAGTGTAAAGTCATGCACATTGGGGCAAAAAATCAAAACTTCACATATAGGCTGATGGGTTCTGAGTTGTCTGTGACAGATCAAGAGAGAGATCTTGGGGTGGTGGTGGACAGGTCGATGAAAGTGTCGACCCAATGTGCGGCGGCAGTGAAGAAGGCCAATTTTATGCTTGGGATCATCAGGAAGGGTATTGAGAACAAAATGGCTAGTATTATAATGCCGTTGTACAAATCTATGGTAAGGCCACACCTGGAGTATTGTGTCCAGTTCTGGTCGCTGCATCTCAAAAAGGACATAGTGGTAATGGAAAAGGTGCAAAAGAGAGTGACTAAGATGATTACTGGGCTGGGGCACCTTCCTTATGAGGAAAGGCTATGGCATTTGGGCCTCTTCAGCCTAGAAGAGAGACACCTGAGGGGGGACATGATTGAGACATTCAAAATTATGCATGGGAAGGGTAAAGTGGATAGAGAGATGCTCTTTACACTCTCACATAATACCAGAACCAGGGAACGTTCACTAAAATTGAGTGTTGGGAGGGTTAGGACAGACAAAAGAAAATATTTCTTTACTCAGCATGTAGTTGGTCTGTAGAACTCCTTGCCACAGGATGTGGTGATGGCATCTGGTCTGGATGCCTTTAAAAGGATGCCTATAAAAGTTTCTGAAGGAAAAATCCATTTCGGGTTACAAACCATGATGTGTATGTGCAACCTCCTGATTTTAGAAATGGGTTATGTCAGATGCAAGGGAGGACACCAGGATGAGGTCTCTTGTTATTTGATGTGCGCCCTGGGGCATTTGGTGGGCCGCTGTGAGATACAGGAAGCTGGACTAGATGGACCTATGGCCTGATTCAGTGGGGCTATTCTTACGTTCTTATGTAGGGTCCAGCCCTACTCTGCTGTCTTAGATCTTGGTGACAGCAATGGTATGTTAACTACAAGACTCATGCTTGCAAAACACCCCCAGAAGCCCCTGCATCATTGCATAAGGGGGAGCCCAGTCCCACTCTTGGATCGGTTGGCACTCTCTATTGCTCCTGGTTAATCACACACTTCAGTACCTTTATTGCCATATTAAAAGTTTACAGAGAATAAATAACATAATAAAATAGAACAGCTTTGGAAATGTTAACTTCAAACTTTGGCCTTAGAGACTACCGCTTAAAATTCCGCCACCAGGTTGGTAATAGGAGGGGAATAATCACTGAGAAGAATTGGGAAAGGGTCAACAAGGGAAACAGGAAGAGAAAAAAGAAAAGAATCAAGTAAGTGGGACCTGAGATTGTGATGAGCAGTGCACCGAAGAAGGATATGATCCAGAGTATCTGGTTCAACTGAACAAAATAGACATAATCTATTTGGACGAGGAGTTTGAGAATCTCCTTTGATATAATGCCTATGGAAAGATATTCAGTCTCGCCAGCATAAAGGCCCGTCTTTTACTAGGGTTGGTAAGTTGGGTAAAATAGTTCACAGGATGGTCCAGAGAAGGGGACAAAGCAAAAAAGAGAGGCGAGCAGATCGGATTTAAGCTAGAAAGTAAAGTTGCGTATTCTGCTCCCAAAGTTTAAGTTTAATGAGATGCGTTTTTTGAAGGTCCAAATCAGCTAAGAGTTCAGGAGAAAGATCTAAAGAAGATAGTTTGTCATCAATGAATTTAAACCAGTTGGATAAAAAGAGTCTTTTAATAGATCTAAGAGAATAGAATTCAAATGGATATTAAGATGGAGTCTAAGCCAAAACTTAAAAGTGAAAGTCCAAGCTACAGTAGTGGGGAGATGAATACCCAGATCCAAAATCATAGTGGACAGCCTAATTAAGTTTGGAACTCCAAGAATTCTTCTCAAAAATTTAGCAGTTACTTTGTCTATCTCTTGATTAGCTGCTTCAGTCCAAACAGCTACTCCATAAAGTAATAAAGGAAAAACTTGAATTTGGAGAGCAAGAAAGGCAGCAGGGATGCACTGGTTGCCCTTATAAAAATGGAATCGGGCAATCACGTTTTGAGATAGCAGAGCTGAAGAGATAGCAGATCTACGATGGTATAGCCAAGAATGTTGATAATGAAAAGTGATTCCTAAGTATCTGAAGGTTTTAACTTGTTGGAATATTAAGTTATCAATCCTCCAGGGGGATGGAGCCCAGGATTTAGAAAAAAACTAAGATCTTTGTTTTTTTCAGAATTGATTGACAATAGATTAAGAAGACAATATTCTTGGAAGGAGATCAGCAGTCTACGAAGACCTAGCTTGGTAATAGATAGTAACACAGCATCATCTGCATATAAAAGGATCGGAATAGGGGTACCATTTAGAGAGGGAGCAGAAATTCCTGAGAAAGGGAGAAAAGAGGGAAGATCAGCAAGATAAAGATTGAATAGAAAAGGAGCGAGAATACATCCCTGTTGGACGCCCTTGCTCACCAGTATACTATCCGACATGGCACCTGAGCGATCCAATCGGATGCGACAGGTGTTAGAAGAGTATAATTGTTGAATCAAAAAGAGGAGATGAGGGTCAATCCCCATTTAATCAGTTTCCTCCACAAAATATTCCTGTCAGTAGAGTCAAAGGCACCTCTGAGATCGATAAAAGCAGAATAAAGTTTATTGCCATGATACTCAGATCCTCTTCCTCTGAGGAGCTGGTGGCAGCTGCCCTGTGGCGCACAGGATGCCGCAGCAGCCGCTTCAGCGCCGTGGCAGTCTGGCGTAATGGGCAGCTCAGGTTTAGGTTGTAAGTCTTCCTATCCACAGTTCTCTTCTGTTCAAATCAGGCCGCACTACAATAGTGTAGCATTTGGGGGAAAAGATGCAGACCAGCAACCCAGCACTGGTGGCCAGGATGGAGAAGATCTCCGCAGCCAGCATGTATTTCCCTTTTGTGCTCAGGTAAGCTGGTATAAAGGATAACCAAACACTGCAAAATATCAGCATGCTGAAGGTGATGAACTTGGCTTCGTTGAAACTGTCTGGCAACTTCCTGGCCAGAAAAGCTACACAGAAGCTGATGAGAGCCAGAAAGCCCAGGAAGCCCAACACACAGTAAAACATGAGAGTTGAGCCCTCGTTACATTTCAGAACCATTTCTGCAGTCAGTGAGTTCAAGTCCAGACTGGGGAATGGAGGGGAACTTGCCAACCACACAGTGCAAAGGACGGCTTGAAGAAGGAAGCAGGTGAAAACCACATAACAGGCCAGTGGTTTCCTCACCATTTCTTCATCTTAGAACCTGGTTTGGTGGCCATGAAAGCAAGAACCACAATCATGGTTTTGGCCAATACGCAAGAAACGGCCACTGAGAAGATGACACCAAATGCAGTCTGTTGAAGGAGACACGACACCATCTCAGGTTTGCCAATGAACAGTAAAGCACAAAGAAAACAGAGCAGGAGGGAGATGAGAAGAGTGTAGGTGAGATTCCGGTTGCTGGCTTTGACAATGGGAGTGTCCTTGTGCTTAATGAAAATCCCCAGCACCACAGCAGTGAAGAAAGAAAAGATGAGAACAAACATGGCTAGACTCATCCCCAGAGGTTCTTCATAAGACAAGTACACAATGTATTTTGGAATGCACCAGTTCTTGTCCTTGTTTGGATAGTGGTCTTCTGGACAGTGAAAACAGTCATCCATGTCTGGAAAACAAAACATGGCTTTCAGTATGGCACCCCAATGTATGGTTCATTGCACTAATAAAATGGAATATTATAAAACCCCTAATAAGGGTTTTTATATAATAATATACAAAGAAAACATTACTTTGTATTCATTTTATTTTAGAACACAATTCTTGAGACTAGTGAGGTAAACAAAGAATATTCTCTCCTCGAATATCACAAGCTAGGAGAGATCAATACTTGTCTGGCTATACTTGAATATCATGTTTTGTGTCAGAGAAGTGCAACACAATACTTAAAGGTTTACATGCATCAGTGTGGCTTTATCAGACTGGATCCTCTTAGCAGCAATTATCAGCACTGCATTCTGTACACAATTTTAATTCTTAGGGCAATTAAGAACGACAACCTGTATAAATCTGATCAACACAATACATTTAATGTCTTACCCTTTTTGTTTGAAATTTTCCCTTCTGGGCAGGGAAGACAATCATAACAGCAAAATGGTTTCCCTTCCACCTTTGTCCTTCTGTATCCTGAATGACAATTCTCATTGCAAAGCGAAAGGGGCTGTGCCTGTCCAATCATGAAAGAACAGGATTTGTTAGGATGCAAAAAATTATCCCCACTGGATCAGGTCAAAGGCCCATCTAGTCCAGCTTCCTGTATCTCACAGCGGCCCCCTAGAAATGAACTCTAGAGGTCAGAGATTAACTCTGGAGTAGAGGATGCCGGCAGAAGTGATGTTCTGTCAGTGAGCACAACAAGGCCTTCAGTACAAGGGCCACTGTGTTCTGGCACCAGTGAGTTAGCAGTGGAGGTGAGTGGTGGGTGGAAGGGTTGAGGAGGAATGGGTGATATGTTGGGGTGGGGAGGGGGAGGGTGCTAGGTGGAATGGGGCAAGAGGGAAAGTTACCAGCAGCATGTGGTAGCTCGTTCCCTAACCCACCTCAGTTCTCCACTAGCAAAATGGCAAACGGCTCCACCGTTTTCACTACCTTGGTTCTCCACCAGCAGAACAGCTGCCACACAGCTAAGGACACCCATTGGAAAAGCCCATTTGGAAATGGAGGCCTCCTCCAAGGTAAGGGAATGAATGTCCCCTTACCCTGTGTTTCAAGTTTTGCTAATTGAACATTTAGGATTGGAAATCATAACTGAAAGGTATCTCACAGACAGACAGAGCATTGGTTTTAATGTCTGACTAGTGAATCATTTTTTTAACATGATTCAAATAACTGGAGAGAGTTCCCACATGCAGCAAGCCTTACCTGGTTAAACCTGCTGGGCCATACAATGGCAACATCATCAACAGAAAGCAAGTTGTCTTGTGGAGCTGTGGGTTCCATCCTCCCAACTTTGACTCTCCAAAACGACTGGTTTGAGAAAGTGACCCAGTTGATAATATCAAATCCAGCAACTAGATTTCCATCTTGATCAAAGGAAACCATTTCCCCAGCACTGTTGTTGAAGGAGAGACTTCTCAGGAAGTAGTGGAGCTAAGGTGAGAGGAAAAATCACAAGCTGTAAAAAAGACCCAAATATACAACAAAGTGGCCATCTGTCATACTTGAGGGTTATGGACAGTACTGTAAGAAAAATGGTTAAGGGCGCAATCCTAACCCCTTATGTCAGTGCTTTCCAGCACTGGCATAGCGGTGCCAATGGGCCGTGTGTTGCATCCTGCAGTTGGGTGTCACTCACGGAGGCCTCCTCAAAGTAAGGGAATGTTTGTTCCCTTACCTCATAGCTGCATTGCCCTTATATCAGTGTTGGAAAACACTGACATAAGGGGTTAGGATTACACCCTAAAGGTATTACAATGTTATAAGAAAGTATCTTTTTTCTTGTGGAAGACTATGGAGTCCAGCAAAGCCTGAAGACATTTCTTTTTAGACAAGCCTTCTGAGTTCTTGGTCTTTAAAACATCTTTTTAACATCTGGATTTTACAGGCTTGGGGCTTTTATAATTTGCTGCTCCTGATCTTTTTCCTGTATTAATATTTTATTCCTGTTTTGATGATGTTCTTAATTGTGAAGTGTTTTTAATGTAATTTGTGTTTTTAATGGTGATTTTATGTTCTTTGTAAGAACATAAGAACATAAGAGCAGCCCCACTGGATCAGGCCATAGGCCCATCTAGTCCAGCTTCCTGTATCTCACAGCGGCCCACCAAATGCCCCAGGGAGTACACCAGATAACAAGAGACCTCATCCTGGTGCCCTCCCCAGCATCTGACATAGCCCATTTCTAAAATCAGGAGGTTGTACATGCACATCATGGCTTGTAACCCAAGATGGATTTTTCCTCCAGAAACTTGTCCAATCCCCTTTTTAAGGCATCCAGGCCAGATGCCATCACCACATCCTGTGGCATTTCCTCACACAGTTGTAAGATACCTTGGGTGCCTTTAGGGAGAAAGGTGAGGTAGAAATACAGTAAGTTAGTAGCAGCCCAATTCTGCTGAATGTGCTCCACCGCTGGCACGCTCTGTCGCAAACAAGCTGGTAAGGCATATCTGTGACCATTACCGCCAGCCCAGTGCCAGAGCTTGCCCAGCGCAAGCCCACACTGGGTCATCACTGTTCGGAGGCCAGCAGTCCACCACTCAATGCTCTGTGTGAAGCGCCAGGTGGCAGAGGGGTAACACAGGGCATGGGGAGGCATTATGGGGCAGGGAGAAGGCGGGGGAAGGAATAGCAGGCAGAGGGAATGGGGCAGGAGGGGAATGGAAGCAAGCCCTATATCCTGTATGATTAGTTAATAATAATTAATAAGCAATTTGTTGAGTTAAAGGTAGTGGGGATACCTGAAGCCAGTCCTTTGGTCTGCATGGAAATTTAGCATGGATATCTTAGCATGCTCCGGACATTACCTGCCAAGGCTGATGATTCCTCAGATTCCATTTCTCTCCACACGTCAGCACTCTATGATTGCATTTAGATGACTGAACGGCATGCAAAGCATGTGCCACAGAATAGACTGCATTATAGATGCTGTAACTGTGGCTGGTCATGCTCATTTCAAAAACAGAGCTAGGCAGAGTCTCCAGCTTTTCCGCCCCTGTGCAAATTTCCTCATCCACCTTGGAGTCGGAGAACACACAGCCAAATGCCTGTTCCCAAAACACTCTGAGGAAACCATCTCCTTTGTCCGAGGCTGGTTTTCTGTTACGGAGAAATGTGCTGAATCCTGTCACCTGCTTTGAATGAATGGCAAAGGATAGAGCACCGTGGATGAAGTGGATGTCCCAGCTTCTTTGAAAGGGGAGTGATATTAGATCCATATGGGCTGTCATAACCCAGACTTTGCTTTTTCTCTTCATGGGTATATCCTCTAATGCAGGCATTTCAAGCATCACTCCCAAGATTATTGTGGTCTGAATTTCCCCATGTATGACTACTACATTGGCAGTGCTTCCCATGACAATATTGTATAGCCCAAGCCAGTCGTCCGCTTGTTCAGCAATGTTATTTGAAAAACTTTGTGATGGAAATCTTTGTACGAACTCAAAGCAAATACCACTTTGTGAAAACGTGGGAAGCACATCTTGTATAAACTTCTCTCCATGTTTATCATCTACATACATCACCCCAATCCATATCCAGCTGAAATGAAGAAGCAAGTGAAGAATCCCTCTATATTGATGGGCTCCATTTGGGAACAGGTGGTGGAAGAAAGCAGCTTCCATCTGGTTATCCATCACTGGAGCAGAGCCATATATGAGCTAAATAAAATATTATTTTTTGGGGGGGGGGAAATCAAAATCGAAACTACTTTGCATGTGAGTTACAGTAATGCATCACACACAATAGAATATCCATGTCACATTGTAAGCTGCTTTTCAGAAACAGGCTGCTATGCACCGTCTCTCTCTCTCTCTCTCTCTCTCTCTCTCTCTCTCACACACACACACACACACACACACACACACAGACACACACACACACACACACACACGAACTCAGTAGTTTGGCATCCAGATTGCATCTGCTCTAACTGAACACCTCACTTGTGGAATCTTGTAGATGCTAAGAATGGTTGCCATGTGGCGAAGAAAGTGAGAGGTAGGTCCTCCAATGATTGCTTCTGGATAGTTCTGGATATCACACTTGTAGTTTGGGATGAACCCACCTCGGGTGGAGAGGAGTTCCAGAGATGCTTGGTAGATCCAGACTATACTTAAATGACTGTTATAGATGTTGAAACCAAGGGTGATGTTGGGTAAGATCTTGGGATTTTCATTCAGCTCACCGACAGCAAAGACCAAGGCCATGATGTGTTGGTAATGTTGGGTCAACACCCTGCAATGACAGTTATTTGATGCATTAAAGTGCGCCTGCCTCAGAATGTGGCATTCCCAGTGTCATTTCAGTACAGCACATGGTCCTTTGCCTCATGCACACATATCAGAGGTTCCCTATGACTGGGGGAATATTGTGGGGAGGTGGGACACTCTTGCGCTCCAGGAGCAGATGCAACTTGGCAGCTCAGTCATCTCCAGACAGCATCCTTGCCCATCTACCCTTTCTATAGTAAGAGACTAGCTGGTTGTTCTTTGAAGACCAGGCAGGAACTTTTCTTTTTAACTGCTAATTGGATTGTAATTGGCTTTTTTTTTTCTTTTTGCCTACCCCAGACCGTAGTTGGGCATTCCGGTGTTTTCAGTTAGGTTTGTCCCCATTTAGATCACTTTAGCTGGTAGCGTTCAGGGGCAGAAGGTAAGAATAATCATCAGGTGTCCATTCTGAGGCTGCACGGCCAGAGGGTGAGCCAGTACCACTCTGCTGATGCTTGACCAACTCAAGGAGGCTGACTGGAAATCCCCTGGATGGCAGAAGGAAATGAGCCTTATGGCCTGGCTGGTGGGCAAATTCCAGTTCAGCTGCCTCAACTCAGAAGGGTTGGCTATGACAGGCACACTCAGTCTTGGACTCAGTGCAGTCTTGAGTCAGAGAGTACGCTTGGCCCCCAAAGGAGAAGGTAGATGGCTAAGGGATCAACCCTATCTAACTTCCCAGCACCAATGCAGCTGCAATGCAGCCCCTAGATAAGGGAACAAACATTCGCTTATCTTGAGGAGGCCTCCATGACTGCCCCAACACTGAATGCCACACATACCCTCCTTGGCATAGCTGCATCGGCACTGGAGTGTTTGATGGGATTGGGCCCTAGACTGTTTCTCCCAGAGTCCGATCCACGCACATTTTGGGAAGTTAAGTTTTGCCCTGCTGCGTATTTCAAAATAAATAAAGTGGCCCTGATTAACTCAGCAACTTTGTTTTGTGTCTTTATTGCAGGTTCATGGGTAAAACAGAAAATTTAATAAATGCTCAAATATTTCCTAAACTATTTCAGCATTTCAAATATTTAGCACTTGGAATATTTAAAATAAATGCCCAAATAGTGCGTTGAAAGAAAAGCATGTCTGAAAACTTGAAAAATACCTTTTTAAAAAATAGCAACAAGATAAGTTCTAAATAACTTGAGAAAGATTGCATGCAAAATATCTCAGGAAAATAAGCATGCAAAAAAAAGCTGACATTGCTATATAACCAGAAAATTCTTAATCAACAATTCATGCGACAATTAGAAACAAGATGTATTCTAAATATCTTGACAAAGATTGCATGCAAAATATTTCTGGAATATAAACATGCAAAATGACATGTCGTACGGCATTGCTATATAGCCAGAAAATTCTTCATCAACAAGCCATGCTGCTTACAGAGAAGTGCTTACAGAAAATGTCTTGGAATGTTTTGGATCCCTATCTGAACAAGCTACAGAAACATTGTTGGAGATGGATGATTGAGTGGGGCAGTCAGGGCTATGCTGTCATTCTAAATAAGATTTCTGGTTTAGCCCCATAAATCAACCAAAGCTAAATCTTACCCATCTTAAATATTTAGGAAAGTAATTCCTTACACAATGTTGTCAATGTGTTCAGGAGAAGGACGCTTTTCAAAGGCTACTGGATTTAAAAACAAGTAGTTCTGAGCAATGATGCTACCAATGACAAAATCTCCTGGTTGATAATACTGGTGATCAATAGGAAGAGGCTCACAGACATTGCATTTATGAAGGGGCAACTTGCAGGCGGTCTGAGGCAACAGGACTAACACTGATGTCATTAATGCCACCATCTTGCATGAAGATCTTTCTAGAAGTAAATTTGTCATTCCACATTTACATTTGAGCATCTGTGGGAAGCACAGTTGGGCTTCACTCAAATTATTTGGAGGCAAAATGGGAAAAGGAATGCAAAGTTTCAGCAAAATCAGGGCTCATGAAGCCCTCTCTGTCTCTAACCTCAATTGTGAGTGCCACAGGAGATCTTAACAGCAGCAGCCTTCGGACTTTTTGTTTTGGTACTGACCACTTTATTTCCCAAGGGACCTGGAGAAGATCTTACAGAAATAATGAGAATTAGATAAATGCAGGGTGTATAATCATCCTCTGAGTTAGATTTTGTCTGATGTTACACAAGAAAAAATATGTTCCTCAACCTCTCAGCAGAATAATTCTCTGGTCCCCCTTAGTGGGACATGAAAACATTCATTAGCTGGTGATGACTGGCAGGAAGAAGAGCCACCAGAAGCCTCCCTCCTGTACACCTCCAAAACTTCTCTTTGAAGAACCTGGTGAAGGAAAAAAAGGAGGTGAAGCGGGCAGCAGTGCTACTCTACTCAATTGAGAATCAGGGGAAATGGAAAAATGAAGCCAACAGAATGGAAAGTTATACCCATAAAGGAGAAATAGTTTGCAAATTGTTATCTGCAAAAATGGAAGGGGGAAAAAACCACCTACAGCTGCCCCTTGGTACTGGCAGATTTCTTAAGGGCAGATGCACTTGTGTTTGCTTCCCCATACCCCCGACACATTACCTATATATTCATTTCTTGGAGGGAGAGTTAGTTTCCTGCTTCTTGCTTAGGTTCATGTTAACATAAAGAAGTTCACTCTCCCTTCTAGATCAGCTGCTTGCTTCTCTGTTGAACATAAAGGTATGGCAAGAAGCCGCTTACCTGCTTGTTTGGTTAAAGCAAGAGGCATTTCACACAACTGTAGTGGACATAAGCAATGGCAGTGGAGTGGGGGGGCATGGGAACTGTCCTCAGGGGGGCCCAGCATCTCATCTCCTGTGGATATCAGGGACTCCCGTGTTTTGTTCTTTGAAATCAAAATGGAACCTCTCTTGCAGTGGAATAAACAGAGTATTCCCACTACTAAATCCAGACGCTTGCGTTTCTTGTTTTTCAATTCATCAGCTGTACAACAAGTTGTCAATCTCCTTCCAGAATGGGACTGCGTACCAAAAAACCGCAGTGCTCATGTGCAGAGAGAGAGAGAGAGAGAGAGAGAGAGAGAGAGAGAGAGAGAGAGAGACCCCTTGATTCTGACTACACTCAATGCATTTCAAATGACAGATCATATCTACGCCTACCAGGCCTGGTTCGAGGGCAAATGATGCCTCCTCATTGTTGTCATTGCCCCTGTGTGTGCGTGCCCAGCTGGACACCCCACCCCCATCCTGCTGTGCCCCTTCCCCACGTCAAAATGAAGAAACTGGCAAAGGAGAAAAGGAGGTGGAGATGGCAGCAGCGCTACGGTATACAGTGGAAAAAACAGGATTGCTGCCACTGCTCACTTCTGCCCCTGGTGGGTTGTGAGCCCATGTGAGGTGGATTGTGGGTTGGGCCCTATCAACGGCCCTTGCATCCAAATGGCTCCAACTTGCAACCAGATTTGGCGTCCCCGGAGTCTCGTTCTGGGTCGTCCCTGGCTGGTGACCCACTCTACTGGCCTTCTGAGGCCTCATAATGTCCTGTAGAAGACTCCAAAACCCACTTCCATTTTTCTGATGTTAAGATTGGGAACCGCTGTGTTAGCCAAATGACTCGTGTCACTACTGCTTACACAGCACACTCAGAAGCCCCTGCATCATCACAGTGTCTCAAGAGGATGTTCCCCATGGCTCACAGGGAGGGTGGATGAAGCAGCCTATGTCTTCTCTTTGGGTATATCAAATCTCTCCACAGCCCCCCCCCCCCCGGAGAATGAGAGGTGCTTCATTTGGCACCATTTCTTGGACTTTCTTTCCATATAGATTAAGGTTCTTTAAATTTGAAGAATTATAAAATTGTCATAATATTATGAAACAAATTTCAGGAAAGGCGTAAAACATAACCCACAACTGCTAAGAAATCAAAATATTCAATGGGTTTTTCTACATTAATTTTATTGAAGTAAAGAGGTTTGGGAGAACAAATATATTCTACATTAAAGCAGGATCATTCCTAGAATAAAGTCATTATTACCACTACATTGACACAGAAATGTGGAACTAAATTGCTCATTAGAAAACCAACACATGGATGAAGTTTAAAAGAGTAATGACTGTATAGATTAGCACTTTCCATTGTATTCAATGGGAATCAGTGCTAAATTTTATTGATTTTTTATTTTTGTTAATTTATTTTCATTTTTTTTTTTATTACTTAAATCTCCTTATCAGTTGTTCTCTTCTGTTCAAATTAGGCCGCACTACAATAATGTAGCATTTGGGGGAAAAGATGCAGACCAGCAACCCAGCACTGGAGGCCAGGATGGAGAAGATCTCTGCAGCCACCATGTACTTCCCTTTCGCGCTCAGGTACGTGGGCACAAAGGATAACCAAACACTGCAAAATATCAGCATGCTGAAGGTGATGAACTTGGCTTCATTGAAACTGTCTGGCAGCTTCCTGGCCAGGAAAGCCACACTGAAGCTGATGAGAGCCAGAAAGCCCAGAAAGCCCAACACACAGTAAAACATGAAATTTGAGCCCTCGTTACATTTCAGTACCATTTCTGCAGTCAGTGAGTTCATGTCCAGACTGGGGAATGGAGGGGAACTTGCCAACCACACAGTGCAAAGGATGGCTTGAAGAAGGAAGCAGGTGAAAACCACATAACAGGCCAGTGGTTTCCTCACCCATTTCTTCTTCTTAGAACCTGGTTTGGTGGCCATGAAAGCAAGAACCACAATCATGGTTTTGGCCAATACGCAAGAAACAGCCACTGAGAAGATAACACCAAATGCAGTCTGTTGAAGGAGACACGACACCATCTCCGGTTTGCCAATGAACAGTAAAGCACAAAGAAAACAGAGCAGGAGGGAGATGAGAAGAGTGTAGGTGAGATTCCGGTTGTTGGCTTTGACAATGGGAGTGTCCTTGTACTTAATGAAAATCCCCAGCACCACAGCAGTGGCAAAAGAAAAGATGAGGACAAAGATGGCTAAACTCATCCCCAGAGGTTCTCCATAAGACATGTATACAATGTATTTTGGAATGCACAAATCCTTCTCCTTGTTTGGATAGTGATCTTCTGGACACTGAAAACAGTGATCCGTGTCTGGAAAACAAAGCATGGCTTTCAATATGGCATCCCAATGTATAATTAATTGCATACAGTGGAATATTATAAAGCCCCAAATCAGTTGAATATTCAAAGAAAACATTCCTCAGTATTCATGCATTTTAGAACTCAATTATTGAGACCTCTGAGGCAAATGAAGAAGGATATTCTCTCCTTGAATATCACAAGCCACTATTTGTCTGGCTGTGCTTGAATATCATGTTTTGTGTCAGAGAAATGCAACACAATACTTAAAGGGTTACATACATCAGTGTGGCTTTATCAGACTGGATCCTCTTAGTAGCAATCGCCAGCACTGCATTCTGTACACATTTTTAATTCTTAGGGCAATTAAGGATAACAACCAGTATAAATCTGATCAACACAATACATTTAATGTCTTACCGTTTTTGTTTGAAATTTTCCCTTCTGGGCAGGGAAGACAATCATAACAGCAAAATGGTTTCCCTTCCACCTTTGTCCTTCTGTATCCTGAATGGCAATTCTCGTTGCAAAGCGAAAGGGGCTGTGCCTGTCCAAGCATGAAAAAAACAGGATTTGTTGGGATGCAAAAGGTATGTTTTCACTTTTAATGGTCAATCCAGATTTGAGAAATGGTTTGCTGCTCACCCAGATGAATGAGGAAAGGGAAAGTGGCTTGCCAAGCAGCTTAGTCAGAGAAACTGAAACTTACTAGAGAACCAGCACTTCTCCAAACCCTCATCTTGTTGCTTTCAAAACAATACAGAGTGAGCAGCAAACCTGTTTTTGATCTGTTATACCGGTACCCTTGGTTACTTCAGGATTGGATCCCTTCTAGAAAAGGAAACCAAGTTCCCGTAGAACAGCCCCCCTCCCAGCTACCAAACAAAGAGTTACATAAGAACATAAGAACATAAGAACAGCCCCACTGGATCAGGCCATAGGCCCATCTAATCCAGCTTCCTGTATCTCACAGCGGCCCACCAAATGCCCCAGGGAGCACACCAGATAACAAGAGACCTCATCCTGGTGCCCTCCCCTACATCTGGCCTTCTGACATAACCCATTTCTAGAATCAGGAGGTTGCGCATACGCATCATGGCTTGTACCCCGTAATGGATTTTTCCTCCAGAATCTTGTCCAATCCCTTTTTAAAGGCGTCCAGGGCAGATGCCGTCACCACATCCTGTGGCAAGGAGTTCCACTGACCAACCACACGCTGTGTAAGGAAATATTTTCTCTTGTCTGTTCTAACTCTCCCAAAACTCAATTTTAGTGGATGTCCCCTGGTTCTGGTGTTAGTGTAAAGAGCATCTGCCTATCCACTCTGTCCATCCCCTGCATAATTTTGTATGTCTCAATCATATCTCCCCTCAGGCATCTCTTTTCTAGGCTGAAGAGGCCCAAATGCCGTAGCCTTTCCTCGTAAGGAAGGTGCCCTAGCCCTGTAATCATCTTAGTCGCTCTCTTTTCCACCTTTTCCATTTCCACTATGTCTTTTTTGAGATGAGTTATTAGATCTAGAAGGGTTTCCAGATGCTTGTCCATAAAAGCCCAGGCATTTGTGGAAATTAGGAATGGATTCTTGGTGAGATAAGAATAGACATTTTGGAGACTTGGGTTTCTCCAACTATACCTACCAGAACAAAAGAAAACAAATGCTCTTCTGGGATAAATGGTAAGTGTTCAGTCCAGGTTACCCTTGGTAGCTAACTTCAATGCAAAATCAAGCAAGCCTGATTGGGACAGAAATGGACTCTAGAGTGGAACTGTGAGAGTATGCCACCAGAAGTGATGTTCTGCCCACAAGCATGATGAGATCAACAGAACAAGGGCCATTGGAGAGGTCACTGTACACTGGCATCAGTGAGTTGGCCGTGGAGGAGGTGGGGTCAGAAGGAACATGGAATGTGTTGGGGTTGGTAGGGGGAAAGTGCAAGGTAGAACGGGGGCAGGAGGGGAAATTGCCAGCAGAATGTCTGTGTGCCAGTATGCTATACTTCTTCCCTAACCCTTACTTAATTCTCAAGAGGCACATCAGTGCATCAAATACAGATTTCTCAACATTGAAAGGCAAGATCTTTATAGGATGGCAAACAGAATATGTTCCCCGTTAAGTTGGGATATCCCTATATTGTATGGTCAAGAAGCCTCATAACTTTACTCGCTGCACACTTTTCAAAAAAGGAGAACTTTCTCCCTTACTAGATTTAATGTGCTTCCATCAGCCATCCTTTATGGGAAATTCCTAAGACAGCTCGTTCTGAAAGGCGATGCCCTTGTGGGCCGGGTTGTGTTGAGACCTTTATCCGTTCCATTCTTTATTGTCCCTTCTACTCTGAGATGCTTCAAAGATATTTGGATACTGAGAACAGTGGAGGACTTACAGATGTGGCAAGAATCAGGGTCTAGGAGATTAGTAAAGGGGGTAATTTGTACCTGGGCCCAGGATCAAAAAGGGGCACAGGAACCAAAGGAGGGGGCCCAGAAATGTCCTGGGATCTTACATTTACCGATCTTCTCAGACTTGTTGCCTTCATGGGATGCTGGGGACGCTACTACAGGCACGCAGTTGCAGCTACTGGCAAGCCATATCTGCTTGGGAGTGTGTTTAGTCTTCCGTGTTACTCTATCTGTCTGCCGATGCTCAGCTTTCTTCAGCCTCCCCCCATCCTATTATGCTCCTCCCTGCCCCCATTCTGCTTGTCGGTAACTACTTTCCCCCACTGTGTTTCACCCCTCCCCCTTTGCAAAGGAGCCCAAAACAAATTTTGTACCCCCTGATAAATTTCCTCTCAGAGGCCCAGGCAAGAATACGCTACCTCCTAACTGATTCTTCTGCGGAAATAACAGATACTGTGGCACTTTCCTATATCAGCTCATTGAGATGCGCAATCGAGAAGTGGATTTGTTTTGTTTTCCAGCTGACCAAATGTATACAGTTGTAAATTTGTTTTTTATGACAAGAAAGGATTCTATGTCTATATCTATATCCTTACTTAATTCTCCACCTGCAAAATGGCTGCAACAGAACCAAGAACACCCATTGGAAAAGCCCTTTGGGAAATGGAGGCTTCCTCCAGGATAAGGAAGTAAATGTTCCCTTACCTCCATGTTTTGCTAATTGAACACTTAGGATCAGAAATCATAATTGAAAAGAATCTCACCTAATTGACGGGACACAGACAGAGCATTTGTTTCATTTCTGAATTCTGAATAATTTTTTCAACATGGCAGAAATAACTGGAGAGAGTCTCCACATGTAGCCAACTACCTGGTTAAAACTGCTGGGCCATACAAGGGCATCATCATCAATAGAAAGCAAGATGTCTTCTGAAACCCTTGGTTCTATTCTCCCAACTTTGACTCTGCGGAAGGACTGGTTTGGGAACATGACCCAGTTGATAATATCGAATCCAGCAGCTAAATTTCCATCTGGATCAAAGGAAACCATTTCCCCAGCACTGTTGTTGAAGGAGAGACTTCTCAGGAAGTAGTGGAGCTAAGTAGAGGGAAAAATCACAAGCTGCACAAAACAACGCAAATATCCAACAAACTGGTCACCTGCCAAGTGGACAGTTCTTTCTTGAAAGCCTGAACCAGGCTAAGTGGAACAGAATTCATAGTAGTAGTAAAAATTAAGTGCCACAAAAACTCTCAAATTAAATGAATAACAAGAGAATATAGCAAAATATGCAAGGTGCCAGTCATAGCCCTGGCACTGAATACAGTAACATAAGTAATAAAATGCAGAGGAGATGACATCATAATTTAGAAACTAGTGAATACATCATTAGTCCCAAACGGGAATGACAAAGAGGAAAAATACAATGCTGCTTCTATGTGATTATAAGGAGGTTGCACTGCATCCTGCAGATGGACAGTTCAGAGACCTCCTCTAGGTAAGGGACCATTTGTTGCCTTATTCAGGGTTAAGCCTCTGAGGCTCAGCTGGATCTACTCGGTCATGTGCCTTGTGGACCTGGGTCAGGGAATCAGGTCTATGAGGGGGGTTGAATTTGGTGGACACAACTGCTGCCAAACTCACCGCTGCCTACCTTCCCCCTTGCCCCTGTTCTGCTCTCCTCTGCACCATGTAATTTGTGGAAAGAGAAAAGCCCCTTCCTATGAGGCTCCACGGGTGCTGGACTTCCCAAGATGAACAGGTCTGTCTTCACAACCTTCCCCCAAAAAGTAAAATTGCACTCATCAGATTTCCATGCAAACCAGAGGAGTGACTTCAGGTGTCCACACTACCTCTACCTCAAGAAATGGTTTAGTATGATTAACTTAACCTACACTGATAATGAAAAATCATAGAAGATGATCACAAAGGAAGATGCAGTTTTTATCTCAGTTCATATGTCGGTAGTTGAGAATGTCACAAGATTGGTAAAACAAATTACAGTCATCCATATGTAAATAATTCAAGTTCATTAAGGAATTAATATGAGCAGAACCACTAGCTGCTTTATTTTTAGCATGGAACCTGGAAAAGTCCTGACACATGGATGCTCTTCTGAAAGGAGATGTTTGAATGTGATGTAGGATCTGTAGTACACCTGGAAAGGATGAGCCCTGCCACCCCCGTTTTAATATGCTCAGGACATTACCTGCCAAGGCGGATGATTCCTCAGATTCCATCTCCCTCCACATGTCATCACTCTGTGATTGCATTTGGATGACTGAACGGCATGCAAAGCATGTGCCACAGAACAGACTGCATTATAGATGCTGTAACTGTGGACGGTCATGCTCATTTCAAAAACAGAGCCGGGCAGAGTCTCCAGCTTCTCCTCCCCAGTGCAGATTTCCCCATCCACCTTGGAGTTGGGGAACACACAGCCAAATGCCTGTTCCCAAAACTCTCTGATAAAACCATCTCCTTCGTCCAAGGAGACCGACCACATGCTGAGTAAAGAAATATTTAGACTGCGTTATAGATGCTGTAACTGTGGCGCCAGGTGGCAGAGGGGTAACACAGGGCACGGGGGAGGCATTCTGGGGCAGGGAGAAGGTGAGGGGAAGGAATGGCAGGTGGAAGGAATGGGGCAGGAGGGGAATGGAAGCAGGCCCTACCCCATATCCAATATCTTCTACAATTAGTTAATAATAATTAATAAGCAATTTGTTGAGGTAAAGGTAGTGGGGATACCTGAAGCCAGTCCTTTGGTCTGCATGGAAATTTAGTATGGATATCTTAGCATGCTCCGGACATTACCTGCCAAGGCTGATGATTCCTCAGATTCCATTTCTCTCCACACGTCATCACTCTGTGATTGCATTTGGATGACTGAAGGGCATGTAAAGCATGTGCCACAGAATAGACTGCATTATAGATGCTGTAACTGTGGCTGGTCATGCTCATTTCAAAAACAGAGCCGGGCAGAGTCTCCAGCTTCTCCTCCCCTGTGCAAATTTCCTCATCCACCTTGGAGTTGGGGAACACACAGCCAAATGCCTGTTCCCAAAACGCTCTGATAAAACCATCTCCTTTGCCCGAGGCTGGTTTTCTGTTACGGAGAAATGTGCTGAATCCTGTCACCTGCTTTGAATGAATGGCAAAGGATAGAGCACCGTGGATGAAGTGGATGTCCCAACTTCTTTGAATGGGAAGTGACATTAGTTCCATTTGGGCTGTCATAATCCAGACCTTGCTTTTTCTCTTCATGGGTACGTCCTCAAATACTGGGAACTCAAGCATCACTCTCAATATTATTGTGGTCTGAATTTCCCCATGTATGACTACTACATTGGCAGTGCTCCCCATGACAATATTGTATAACCCAAGAAAATCGTCAGCTTGTTCAGCAATGTTATTTGAAAAACTTTGTGTTGGAAATCTTTCTACAAACTCAAAGCAAATACCACTTTGGGAAAATGTGGGAAGCACAACCTGTGTAAACTTCTCTCCAAGGTCATCATCTGCACAGATCACCCCAATCCATATCCAGCTGAAATGAAGAAGCAAGTGAAGAATCCCTCTATATTGATGGGCTCCATTTGGGAACAGGCAGTGGAAGAAAGCAGCTTCCATCTGGTTATCCATCACTGGAGCAGAGTCATATGTGAGCTAAATAAAATATTATTTTGGGGAAA
Organism: Tiliqua scincoides; assembly: GCF_035046505.1. Taxonomy (NCBI): domain Eukaryota; kingdom Metazoa; phylum Chordata; class Lepidosauria; order Squamata; family Scincidae; genus Tiliqua; species Tiliqua scincoides. The sequence continues at coordinate 135,994,924 of NC_089825.1, read as the reverse complement.
AAAATTCAAAATTAAATCTACTTTGCATGTGAGCTACAATGATGCATCACACACAATAGAATATCCATGTCAGATTGTAAGCTGCTTTTCAGAGATAGGTTGCTATGCACTCTCTCTCTCTCTCTCTCCCTCCCTCCCTCCCTCCCTCCCTCTCTCTCTCTCTCTCTCTCTCTCTCTCTCTCTCTCTCTCTCTCTCTCTCTCACACACACACACACACACACACACACACACAAGAACTCAGTAGTTTGGCATCCAGATTGCATCTGCTCTAACTGCACACCTTACTTGTGGAATCTTGTAGATGCTAAAAATGGTTGCCATGTGGCGAAGAAGGTAAGAGGTAGGTCCTCCAATGATTGCTTCTGGATAGTTCTGGATATCACACTTGTAGTTTGGGATGAACCCACCTCGTGTGGAGAGGAGCTCCAGAGATGCATGGTAGATCCAGACTATACTTAAATGACTGTTATAGATGTTGAAACCAAGGGTGACGTTGGGTAAGATCTTGGGATTTTCATTCAGCTCACCGACAGCAAAGACCAAAGCCATGATGTGTTGGTAATGTTGAGTCATTACACTGCAATGACAGTTATATGATGCATTAAAGTGCACCTGCTTCAGAATGCGGCATTCCCAGTATCATTTCAATACAGCACATGATCCTATTCCAGGGAAGTGCAAATGGACATCATGATACAAAACAGAACTTTGGACTTTATATGAGGCAGTAGAACTACTTTGGACACTCCTACTTAAAACAGATATACAAACATTTAATGCTCCAATTCTTAAAAGTAACCATACAAGACCGTTAGCATGCCATTTGCTTGCTGGCATCTTTGTCCCACCTTGCCTCATGCACACATATCAGAGGTCCCCTGTGATTGGGGGAATATTGTGGGAAGGCGGGACACTCTTGCACTCCAGGAGCAGATGCAACTCGGCAGCTCAGTCATCTCCAAACAGCATCCTTGCCCATCCACCCTTTCTATAGTCAGAGACTAGCTGCTTGTTCTTTGAAGACCAGGTAGGAACTTTGTTTTTAACTGCTAATTGGCTTGTAATTGGCTTTTTCTTTTTTTTTTTTGCCTACCCCAGACCATATTTGGGCATTCCGGTGTTTTCAGTTAGATTTGTCCCCATTTAAGTCACTTTAGCTGGTAGCTTTCAGGGGCAGTAGGTAAGAATAATCATCAGGTGTCCATTCTGAGACTGCACAGCCAGAGGGTGAGCCAGTACCACTCTGCTGATGCTTGACCAACTCAAGGAGGCTGACTGGAAATCCCCTGGATGGCAGAAGGAAATGAGCCTTATGGCCTGGCTGGGGGGCAAATTCCAGCTCAGCTGCCTCAACTCAGAAGGGTTGGCTATGACAGGCACACTCAGTCTTGGGTCAGACAGTACGCTTGGTCCCCAAAGGAGAAGGTAGATGGCTAAGGGATCAACCCTATCCAACTTCCCAGCACCAATGCAGCTGCAATGCAGCCCCTAGATAAGGGAACAAACATTCGCTTATCTTGAGGAGGCCTCCATGACTGCCCCAACACTGAATGCCACACATACCCTCATTGGCATAGCTGCATCGGCCCTGGAGTGTTTGATGGGATTCGGCCCTGAGACTGTTTCTCCCAGAGTCCGATCCACACACATTTTAGGAAGTTAAGTTTTGCCCTGCTGCGTATTTCAAAATAAATAAAGTGGCCCTGATTAACTCAGCGACTTTGTTTTGTGTCTTTATTGCAGGTTCATGGGTAAAACAGAAAATGTAATAAATGCTTAACTATTGCCTAAACTATTTTAGCATTTCAAATATTTAGCACTTGGAATATTTAAAATAAATGCCCAAATATTTAAAATAAATGCCCAAATAAATGCCAAAATAAATGCCCAAATGCCCAAATAGTGGAAAGAAAAGCATGTGTGAAAACTTGAAAAATACCTTTTTAAAAAATAGCAACAAGATACATTCTAAATAACTCGAGAAAGATTGCATGCAAAATATCTCAGGAAAATAAGCATGCCAAAAAAAGCTGACATTGCTATACAACCAGAAAATTCTTAATCAACAATTCATGCGACAATTAGCAACAAGATGTATTCTAAATATCTTGACAAAGTTTGCATGCAAAATATTTCTGGAATATAAACATGCAAAATGACATGTTGTATGGCATTGCTATGTAGCCAGAAAGTTCTTCATCAACAATCCATGCTGTCTGCAGAGAAGTGCTTACAGAAAATGGCTTGGAATGTTTTGAATCCCTATCTGAACAAGCTGCAGAAACATTGCTGGCGATGGATGATTGAGTGGAGCAGTCAGGGCTATGCTGTCATTCTAAATAAGATTTCTGGTCTAGCCCCATAAATCAACCAAAGCTAAAGCTTACCCATCTTACATATTTAGCAAAGCAATTCCTTACACAAGGCCATCAATGTGTTCAGGAGAAGGACGCTTTTCAAAGGCTGCTGGATTTAAAAACAAGTAGTTCTGAGCAATGATGCTACCAATGACAAAGTTTCCAGGTTGATAATACTGGTGATCAATAGGAAGAGGCTCACAGACATTGCATTTACGAAGGAGCAACTTGCAGTCTGTCTGAGGCAAGAGGACTAATATTAATATCATAAATGCCACCATCTTGCATGAAGATCTTTCTAGAAGTAAATTTGCCATTCCCCATTTACATTTGAGCATCCGTGGGAAGCACAGTTGGGCTTCACTCAAATTACTTGGAGCCAAAATGCCCAGTAATGCCAAGTTTCAGCATTCGGGCTCAGGAATTCTCTAACCTCAACTGTGAGTGCCACAGGAGATGTTAACAGCAGCAGCCTTCTGACTTTTTGTTTTGGTACTGACCACTGTATTTCCCAAGGGACCTGGAGAAGAAGCCATAGAAACAAAGATAATTAGATAAATACAGGGTGTGTAATCACCTGCTTCAAATTATAATTGGTCTGACTATGCAGAAGAAAAACATGTTCCTCAACCTCTCAGCAGAACAATTCTCTGGTCCCCCTCAGTGGGACATCAAAACATTCATTAGCTGGTGATGACTGGCAGGAAGAAGAGCCACCAGAAGCCTCCCTCCTGTACACCTGCTCCACTTCACTTTGAAGAACCTGGTGAAGGAAAAAAAGGAGGTGGAGCGGGCAGCAGTGCTACTCTACTCAATTGTGAATCGGGAAATGGAAAAATGAAGTCAACAGAATGGAAAGTTATACCTATAAAGGAGAAATAGTTTGCAAATTGTTATCTGCAAAAATGGAAGGGAAAAAAACCACCTACTGCTACCCCTTGGTATTGGCAGATTTCTTAAGGGCAGATGCACTTCTGTTTGCTTCCCTATACCCCCCACCCATTCCCTATATATTCATTTCTTGGAGGGAGAGTTAATTTCCTGCTGCTTGCTTAGGTTCACGTTAACATAGAGAAGTTCACTCTCCCTTCTAGATCAGCTGCTTGCTTCTCTGTTGAACATAAAGGTATGGCAAGAAGCCGCTTACCTGCTTGTTTGGTTAAAGCAAGAGGCATTTCACACAACTGTAGTGGACATAAGCAAGGGTAGTGGAGTGGGGGGGGCATGGGAGCTGTCCTCAGGGGGCCCCAGCATCACATCTCCTGTGGATATTGGGGACTCCCGTGTTTTGTTCTTTGAAATCAAAATGGAACCTCTCTTGCAATGGAGTAAACAGAGTATTCCCACTACTAAATCCAGATGATTGCATTTCCTGTTTTACAATTCATCAGCTGTAAAACAAGTTGTCAATCTCCTTCCAGAATGGGACTGCGTACCAAAAAACTGCAGTGCTTGTGTGCAGAGAGAGAGAGAGAGAGAGAGAGACAGAGACAGACATAAGAACATAAGAACAGCCCCACTGGATCAGGCCATCTAGTCCAGCTTCCTGTATCTCACAGTGGCCCACCAAATGCCCCAGGGAGCACACCAGATAACAAGAGACCTCATCCTGGTGCCCTCCCTTGCATCTGGCATTCTGACATAACACATTTCTAAAATCAGGAGGTTGCACATACACATCATGGCTTGTACCCCATAATGGATTTTTCCTCCAGAAACTTGTCCAATCCCCTTTTAAAGGCATCTAGGCTAGACACCAGCACCACACCCTGCGGCAAGGAGTTCCACAGACCAACCACACGCTGAGTAAAGAAATATTTTCTTTTGTCTGTCCTAACCCGCCCAACACTCAATTTTAGTGGATGTCCCCTGGTTCTGGTATTATGTGAGAGTGTAAAGAGCATCTCCCTATCCACTCTGTCCATCCCCTGCATAATTTTGTATGTCTCAATCATGTCCCCCCTCAGGCGTCTCTTTTCTAGGCTGAAGAGGCCCAAACGCCGTAGCCTTTCCCAGCCCCGTAATCATCTTAGTCGCTCTCTTTTGCACCTTTTCCATTTCCACTATGTCTTTTTTGAGATGCGGCGACCAGAACTGGACACAATACTCCAGGTGTGGCCTTACCATCGATTTGTACAACGGTATTATAATATTAGCCGTTTTGTTCTCAATACCCTTCCTAATGATCCCAAGCATAGAATTGGCCTTCTTCACTGCCGCCACACATTGGGTCGACACTTTCATCGACCTGTCCTCCAGGTTGCCTTAGAACAATTATATAAATTTTGGGAGAAAGATCTCTTTCCTGATCTGTCACAGACAGCTTAGAACCCATCAGCCTATATCTAAAGTTTTGATTTTTTGCCCCAATGTGCATGACTTTACACTTACTGACATTGAAGCCTATCTGCCATTTTGCTGCCCATGCTGCCAGTCTGGAGAGATCCTTCTGGAGCTCCTCACAATAACTTCTGGTCTTCACCACTCGGAAAAGTTTGGTGTCGTTCGCAAACTTTGCCACCTCACTGCTCAACCCTGTCTCCAGGTCATTTATGAAGAGGTTGAAAAGCACCAGTCCCCGGACAGATCCTTGGGGCACACCGCTTTTCACCTCTCTCCATTGTGAAAATTGCCCATTGACACCCACTCTCTGTTTCCTGGCTTTCAACCAGTTCTCAATCCATGAGAGGAACTGTGGGGTTTTTTCAGTAGCCTTTGGTGAGGGACCATGTCAAACGCCTTCTGAAAGTCCAGATATACAATGTCTACGGGTTGTCCCAAATCCTCATGCCTGTTGACCTTTTCAAAGAATTCTATAAGGTTCGTGAGGCAAGACTTACCCTTACAGAAGCCATGCTGATTTTCCCTCAGCAAGGCCTGTTCATCTATGTGTTTTGAGATCCTATCTTTGATGAGGCATTCCACCATCTTACCCAGTATGGATGTTAGGCTGACCGGCCTAAAGTTTCCCGGGTCCCCCCTCTTTCCCTTTTTAATGATAGGCGTGACATTTGCTATCCTCCAATCTTCTGGCACCGTTGCCGTTTTGAGGGACAAGCTGCATACCTTAGTCAAGAGATCTGCAACTTCATTCTTCAAATTCCTTAATAACTCTTGGGTGGATACCATCAGGACCCGGTGACTTATTGATCTTTAATTTATCAATGAGGTCTGAAACATCTTCTCTTTTAACCTCTATCTGAATTAACTCCTCGGTTAGGAGGGGCCGTTCGGGCAGCGGTATCTTCCCGAGTTCTTCTGCCGTGAAGACAGATGCAAAGAACTCATTTAATTTCTCTGCCATCTCTAAGTCTCCTTTTATCTCCCCTTTCCCTCCCTCACCATCCAGAGGGCCAACCGCTTCTCTGGCGGGTTTCCTGCTTCTAACATATTTGAAGAAGCTTTTATTATTCCCCTTAATGTTGCTGGCCATGCGTTCCTCATAGTCTCACTTGGCCTCCCGTATCACCTTCTTACATTTCTTTTGCCACAGTTTATGTTCCTTTTTATTCTCCTCATTAGGGCAAGACTTCCATTTACGGAAGGAAGCTTCCTTGCCCTTCACAGCCTCTCTAACTTGGCTGGTTAGCCATATGGGCGCCCTCCTGGATTTAGTGGAACCCTTCTTTCTTTGTGGTATACAAAGAGGCCCTCTGCTGGGCCTCTATTACTGTTGTTTTAAGCAGCCACAATGCACTCTGGAGAGATTGGACTCTTTTTACCCTCCCTTTCAACCTCCTTCTAACCAGCCTCCTCATTTGAGGGAAGTCCGCCCGTCGGAAGTCAAGGGTTTTTGTTAGAGATTTGCCTGGTATTCTTCCCCCAACGTGCATGTCAAAACAGATCACAGCATGATCATTGTTCCCCAATGGTTCAGTAACATTTACATCTCTAACCAGGTCCTGTGTACTGCACAATATTAAATCCAGAGTCACCTGTCCTTTGGTGGACTCCATGACTGGCTGCTCTAAGCCACAGTCATTTAGCATGTCAAGAAATCCGATCTCCTTATCATGACCAGACCACAAATTGACCCATTCTATATGAGGATAATTGAAGTCCCCCATGATTACAACCCTGTCCCTCCTTGTCACCTCCCTGATCAGTTTCCTCATTTCAAGGTCCCCATCTGATTTCTGGTCTGGAGGACGATAGAACGCCCCCAGTATTACATCGCTGCACAAGCCTGGTAATTTAACCCACAGAGATTCTACGGTGGAGTCGGACCCACCTTCAATCTCTACTTTGCTGGATTCTATCCCTTCCTTAACATAAACGGCCACCCCACCTCCAACACGCCTCTGCCTGTCCCTCCTGTAGATTTTATAGCCCGGGATTGCGGTATCCCACTTGATTCTTGAGAGACCCCACTTGAGAGACCTTGATTCTGACTACACTCAATGCATTTCAAATGACAGATCTTATCTACACCTACCAGGCCTGGTTCGAGGGCAAATGATGCATCCTCATTGTTGTCATTGCCCCTGTGTGTGCATGCCCAGCTGGACACCCCCCATCCTGCTGTGCCCCTTCCCCACTTCAAAATGAAGAAATTGGCAAAGGAGAAAACGGGGTGGAGATGGCAGCAGCGCTACTGTATACGATGGAAAAACAGGATTGCTCACTTCTGCCCCCTGGTGGGTTGTGAGCCCATGTGAGGTGGATTGTGGGTTGGGCCCTACCAACGGCCCTTGCATCCAAATGGCTCCAACTTGGAACCAGATTTGGCGTCCCCGGAGTCTCGTTCTGGGTCGTCCTTGGCTGGTGACCCACTCTACTGGCCTTCTGAGGCCTCATAATGTCCTGTAGAAGACTCCAAAACCCACTTCCATTTTTCTGATGTTAAGATTGGGAACTGCTGTGTTAGCCAAATGACTCGTGTCACTACTGCTTACAAAGCACACTCAGAAGCCCCTGCATCATCACAGTGTCTCAAGAGGATGTTCCCCGTGGCTCATGGGGAGGGCGGATGAAGCAGCCTATGTCTTCTCTTTGGGTAAATCAAATTTCTCCACAGCCCCACAGAGAATGACAGGTGCTTCATGGAGAAGGGAGGAAGAAGATGCTACTACATGAGTTTGCCAGAAACACCATGACTCAGCTCTCTGTCAAAGGAAACCCAAAAATAACCAGTAAATTCTCAAGATAATGCAGATGTGAAATCCTCTAAACTACTTATATAGGCTTCTCTCTATGGCAGGATTCTCAAGATAATGCAGATGTGAAATCCTCTAAACTACTTATATAGGCTTCTCTCTATGGCAGGATTAGTCTGCATCAACCAGGAATGACAAGGGACACAAAAGAATGTTGACATGAAACACTGTGAGTCAGAGTTAGTGACTAATTAACAGTTTGGTTAATTAGTTAGTGACTAATTAACAGTTAATATCCAAATTAACAGTTTGGCACCATTACGTGGACTTCCTTTCCATATAGATTAAGATTCTTTAAATTTGAAGAATTATCAAATTTTCATAATATTATGAAACACATTTCAGGAAAGGGGTAAAACATAACCTGCAACTGCTAAGAAATCAAAATATTCCATGGGTTTTTCTACATTAATTTTATTGAAGTAAAGAGGTTTGGGAGAATGAATATATTCTATATTAAAGCAGGATCATTCCTATAATAAAGTCATTATTACCACTACATTGACACAGAAATGTGGAACTAAATTGCTCATTAGAAAACCAACACATGGATGAAGTTTAAAAGAGTAATGACTGTGTATAGATCAGCATTTTCCATTGTATTCAATGAGAATAAGTGTTAATTTTTGTTGATTTTGTATTTTTTAAAATTTTTATGTATTTATTTTTCTTATTACTTAAATCTTCTTATCAACAGTTCTCTTCTGTTCAAATCAGGCTGCACTATGATAATGTAGCATTTGGGGGAAAAGATGCAGACCAGCAACCCAGCACTGGAGGCCAGGATGGAGAAGATCTCCACAGCCGCCGTGTATTTCCCTGTGGTGCTCAGGTAAGCTGGTATAAAGGATAACCAAACAATGCAAAATATTAGCATGCTGAAGGTGATGAACTTGGCTTCGTTGAAAGTGTCTGGCAACTTCCTGGCCAGGAAAGCCACACTGAAGCTGATGAGAGCCAGAAAGCCCAGGAAGCCCAACAAACAGTAAAACATGGTGACTGAACCCTCGTTACATTTCAGTACAATTTCTGCAGTCAGTGAGTTCATGTCCAGACTGGGGAATGAAGGGGAACTTGCCAACCACACAGTGCAAAGGATGGCTTGAAGAAGGAAGCAGGTGAAAACCATATAACATGCTAGTGGTTTCCTCACCCATTTCGTCATCTTAGAACCTGGTTTGGTGGCCATGAAAGCAAGAACCACAATCATGGTTTTGGCCAATACGCAAGAAACGGCCACTGAGAAGATGACACCAAATGCAGTCTGTTGAAGGAGACATGACACCTTCTCAGGTTTGCCAATGAACAGTAAAGCACAAAGAAAACAGAGCAGGAGGGAGATGAGAAGAGTGTAGGTGAGATTCCGGTTGTTGGCTTTGACAATGGGAGTGTCCTTGTGCTTAACGAAAATCCCCAGCACCACAGCAGTGGCAAAAGAAAAGATGAGAACAAACATGGCTAGACTCATTCCCAGAGGTTCTTCATAAGACAAGTACACAATGTATTTTGGAATGCACAGATTCTTGTCCTTGTTTGGATAGCGGTCTTCTGGACACTGAAAACAGTGATCCGTGTCTGGAAAACAAAGCATGGCTTTCAATATGACATCCCAATGTATGATTAATTGCATAAAGTGCAATATTATAAAGCCCCAAATCAGTTGAATATTCAAAGAAAACATTCCTCAGTTTTCATGCATTTTAAAACTCAATTCTTGAGACCATTGAGGCAAAGGAAGAAGGATAATCTCTCCTCGAATAGCAGAAGGCAGGAGAGATAACTATTTGTCTGGCTGTGCTTGAATATCACATTTTGTGTCAGAGAAATACAACACAATACTTAAAGGGTTACATACAGTGCTGTTTTGTAAATAAAAAGGTGCAGGAACTCACAACTTGTTAATCTTTTAAAAATGGCTTACATGAGTTCCATGTAATAAAATTACTCTAAACAACTGTGGGAGTAAGTACAAAAAAAGGAATTCTTACACGAGAAGGGTCCTTAGGTGCACATAGAAACTGCTACGTTTGCAAACAAGGGATTAAATATGGTTTAATTCAGGTATCAGAATACTCTGTGTCTTTGGGAACGCACTTGGCATGCAACTGTATTTTCTCTGCTGCCCTGAGCACCTGCTGTGCATTGCTGGAGAAGAGCTGCAAACGCTGGCTGGCAGAGGGCATGCTTGTGGGGGAAGGATGAGGAGGATCTCTGGCAAGGCTGGACAGCACGTTGTACACACGTAGAATCCCTTTCCACCTGCCCTTAGCATGTGAAAACGAGTGCAGATATATATCTCTGCCAGGATTAAGAGCCCAATCCTAGGTATTCTGAAGTAAGTCTCATTCTAGTCAATGGAGCTTACTCCCAGGAAAGTGCCTAGGATTGCAACCTAAGAGCCCAATCCTATGCATGTCTACTCAGAAGTCCACTTTAGTGAATGGGGCTTACTGTGGATAGGATGGCAGCCTCAGGGCCCAATCCTGTGCCTGTCTCCTCAGAAGTCAGTCCCACTAGAGGCAGAGGGGCTTCCTCCCAGGAAAGTGTGGAGAAGACTGCAGCCTCAGAGCCCTTCCTCTGCCTGTCTACTCAGGCTGCAAGGCCATGACACTTTCCCAGGAGTAAGCCCCATTGAACACAATGGAACTTACTTCTGAGTAGACATGCTTGGGCTCTCAGGCTGCAAGGCTATGCACCCTTTCCCAGGAGCAAGCCCCATTGAGCACAATGAGACATACTTCTGAGTAGACACACCTAGGCTCATGCTGCAGATTGGCACAGGGGCTGCACCAGCCAGCTTCCTTCCCCTCATCCTCCACCAAGCCAGTTCCTGGGTGTTCCGTGGGTGCCGCAGCCTGTCTCCCTGGCTGGCTGGCTGGCTGTCCGTCCTCCTCCTCCTCGGCGTCAGTGCGTGTCACCTGCACCCTCCACTGGCTTAGGAAGCTGCGCTGGGAAGCAGAGCGTGGGGGAGGGGAGGCAGGCTGGGCTCAGGTGAGAACTTGAAGATGGGGCAGGAGGGGGTTGTTGTGTGGTCAGGCAGGGGCCTGGTGGCCGCCCACCCTGCACCCCCCAGCACCCACCCAGCAAATGCCTCTATTTTGCTCCCCCCTCCTGGAATGCCTCCAAAGGGGAGGGGCCCCTGCAAAAAGGTGCCAGAACTCCGTCCCCCTGCGTTCCATTAGAAAAAAAGCCCTGGTTACATACATCAGTGTGGCTTTATCAGACTGGATCCTCTTAGTAGCAATCACCAGCACTGCATTCTGTACACATTTTTAATTCTTAGGACAATTAAGGATAACAACCAGCAGGGCTTTTTTTGTAATGGAACACACCGGAACAGCGATCTGGCACCTTTTTTCCCCCCTCCTTTCTGCCCCCACCTTTTTTTCCCCCTGCCTGCACCACCCCGCCCCCTTTTTTTCCCCTCCTCCTTGCCCCCACCTTTTTTCCCCTGCCTGCACCACCCCGCTCTGCACTGCTGGATAGGGAGGGATTTGAACCTTCAACCTTGTGTTCCACAGCCCAGCACTCTCTCCATTGGGCTATAGGAAAGCCTATTGTCAAAATGTTCAGAACTAATATATAAGGTCTTCAGCCCAGCTGGTGGCTATCAGTGCCTCAAGTATTAGTTCCAAACACTTTTGAGCCTAAGAGCTCTGGTGGCTCAGTGGTTAAACTGTAGGTCTGTGGAGGGGTTCAAATCCCACTGAGGAATAATTTTTCTTTTTTAAGGTGGGAAGGGTGCTCCATGGCTGCAAAATATAAAGGTTGGTTGCTAGTTGCCAAAAGGGGGGCCAGTTGAGGCTGCAAATATATATATATATATATATATATATATATATATATATATATATATATATATATATATATATATATATATATATAGAAAATGTAGTCACCGAAGAAGCACTGAACAACATTGAGAGCCTGCCTGTGCTGGAAGAGCTTGACAGTGAACCAACCCTAGAAGAACTTCACGTGGCCCTGGACTCCCTTGCCTTTGGCAAGGCACCTGGAAAAGACAGCATCCCTGCTGAAGTCCTAAAATGCTGCAAAGAGATCATAGTCACTGAGCTGCATGAAATCCTCTGTCTCTGCTGGAGAGAAGGTGGAGTACCTCAAGACATGAGGGATGCAAACATCATCACGCTGTACAAGAACAAAGGTGACAGGGGTGACTGCAACAACTACCGCGGCATCTCTCTCCTTAGCGTTGTAGGAAAGCTGTTTGCCCGAGTTGTACTAAAGAGGCTCCAGGTACTTGCAGAGAGCGTCTATCCAGAATCGCAGTGTGGATTCCGAGCCAACAGGTCCACCACTGATATGGTATTCTCCCTTAGACAACTGCAGGAGAAATGCAGGGAACAACGACAGCCACTCTTTATAGCCTTCATAGATCTCACAAAGGCTTTCGACCTGGTCAGCAGAGACGGCCTCTTCAAGATTCTCCCCAAGATTGGATGTCCACCCAGGCTCCTCAGCATCATCAGATCTTTCCACAAGGACATGAAGGGCACTGTTGTCTTCGATGGCTCCACATCAGACCCTTTTGACATCCGAAGCGGAGTGAAGCAGGGCTGTGTTCTTGCACCAACCTTGTTTGGGATTTTCTTCGCTGTCCTGCTGAAGCAGGCCTTTGGAACTGCAACAGAAGGCATCTATCTCCGGACCAGATCAGACGGAAAGCTCTTCAACCTCTCCAGACTGAGAGCAAAATCCAAAGTCCAGCTGAAATGTCTGCGTGACTTCCTCTTTGCCGACGATGCAGCTGTCACTACCCACTCTGCCAAAGATCTCCAGCAGCTCATGGATCGTTTTAGCAAGGCCTGCCAAGATTTTGGACTGACAATCAGCCTGAAGAAAACACAGGTCATGGTTCAGGATGTGGACTCACCTCCCTGCATTACAATCTCTGAGCATGAACTGGAGGTTGTCCATGACTTTGTGTACCTTGGCTCAACGATCTCCGACACTCATTCTCTCGATACCGAGCTAAACAAGCGCATCGGTAAAGCAGCTACCACGTTTTCCAGACTCACAAAGAGAGTCTGATCCAACAAGAAGCTGACGGAACATACCAAGATCCAGGTCTACAGAGCTTGCGTCCTGAGTACACTTCTGTACTGCAGCGAGTCATGGACTCTTCGCTCACAACAGGAGAGGAAACTGAGCGCTTTCCACATGCGCTGCCTCCGACGCATCCTCGGCATCACCTGGCAGGACAAAGTTCCAAACAACACAGTCCTGGAACGTGCTGGAATCCCTAGCATGTATTCACTGCTGAAACAGAGACGCCTGCGTTGGCTTGGTCATGTCGTGAGAATGGATGATGGCCGGATCCCAAAGGATCTCCTCTATGGAGAACTCGTGCAAGGAAAGCGCCCTACAGGTAGACCACAGCTGCGATACAAGGACATCTGCAAGAGGGATCTGAAGGCCTTAGGGATGGACCTCAACAAGTGGGAAACCCTGGCCTCTGAGCGGCCCGCTTGGAGGCAGGCTGTGCAGCATGGCCTTTCCCAGTTTGAAGAGACACTTTGCCAACAGTCTGAGGCTAAGAGGCAAAGAAGGAAGGCCCATAGCCAGGGAGACAGACCAGGGACAGATTGCACTTGCTCCCGGTGTGGAAGGGATTGTCACTCCCGGATTGGCCTTTTCAGCCACACTAGACGCTGTGCCAGAACCACCTTTCAGAGCGCGATACCATAGTCTTTCGAGACTGAAGGGTGCCAATACTATACTATATATATATATATTATTCCTCAGTGGGATTTAAACCCCAAGCCTCTGGCTTCACAGATCTACAGTTTAACCACTGAGCCACCAGAGCTCTTAGGCTCAAAGTGTTTGGAACTAACACTTGAGGCACTGATGGCCACCAGCTGGGCTCAAGACCTTATATATTTGTTCTGAACACTTTAACTACTGTATAGGCTTTCCTATAGCCCAATGGAGAGAGTTTCCTATAGCCCAATGGAGCACCTCCTCACCTAAAAAAAATGAGGTGTTTCACTCCAGCTGTGGCAGGAGTGCTTTTGCTATCAGGGAGCTCACACGGGATGTATGTATGTGTGTGTGTGTGTGCGCGCGTGCGCGCATGTATAAAAAATGGTTAATAAATAAATAAATAAATAAATAAAAAGTTGTGAGTGCCTGCACCTATTTTTGTACAAAAAAAGCACTGACAACCAGTATAAATCTGATCAACACAATACATTTAATGTCTTACCGTTTTTGTTTGAAATTTTCCCTTCTGGGCAGGGAAGACAATCATAACAGCAAAATGGTTTCCCTTCCATCTTTGTCCTTCTGTATCCTGAATGACAATTCTCGTTGCAAAGCGAAAGGGGCTGTGCCTGTCCAATCATGGGGAAAAAACAAAACAAAAACAAAACAGGATTTGTTGGGATGCAAAAGGTATGTTTTCACTTTCACTGGTCAATCCAGATTTGAGATATGGTTTGCTGCTCACCCAGATGAATGAGGAAAGGGAAAGTGACTTGCAAAGCAGCTTAGTCAGAGAAACTGAAACTGTCTAGAGAACCAGCACTTCTCCAAACCCTCATCTTGTTGCTGTCAAAACAATACAGAGTGAGCAGCAAACCTGTTTTTGATCTGCTATATTGGTACCCTTGGTTGCTTCAGATTGGATCCCTTCTGAAAAAGGAAACCAAGTTCCCATAGAGCGGCCCCCCTCCCAGCTACCAAACAAAGAGTTGTTAGATCTAGAAGGGTTTCTAGATGCTTGTCCATAAAAACACAGACATTTGTGGAAATTAGGTATGGATCCTGGATGAGATAGGAATAGACATTTTGGAGACTTGGGTTTCTCCAACTATACCTACCAGAACAAAAGAAAACTAATGCTCTTCTGGGATAAATGGTAAGTGTTCAGTCCAGGTTACCCTTGGTAGCTAACTTCAATGCAAAATCAAACAAGCCTGATTGGGACAGAAAGCATGATGAGATCAACAGAATAAGGGCCATTGGAGAGGTCACTGTACACCGTCATCAGTGAGTTGGCCGTGGAGGAGGTGGGAGCAGAAGGAACATGGGATGTGTTGGGGTTGGGAGGGGGAAAGTGCAAGGGGGAAAGTGCAATGGGGGCAAGAGGGGAAATTGCCAGCAGAATGTCTGTGCACTGGTATGCTAAACTTCTTACCTAACCCTTATTTAATTCTCAAGAGGCACATCAGTGCATCAAATACAGATTTCTCGACATTGAAAGGCAAGGTATTTATAGGATGACAAACAGAATATGTTCCCCGTTAAGTTGGGAGATCCCTGTATTGTATGGTCAAGTAGCCTCACAACTTTACTCGCTGCACACTTTTCAAAAAAGGAGAGCTTTCTCCCTTACTAGATTTAATGTGCTCCCATCAGCCGTCCTTTATGGGAAATTCCTAAGATAGCTCATTCTGAAAGGCGATGCCCTTGTGGGCTGGGTTGTGTTGAGACCTTTATCCGTTCCATTCTTAATTGTCCCTTCTACTCCGAGATCATTCAAAAATATTTGGATCTGATACTGAGAACAATGGAGGGCTTATGAATGAGGCAGGAATCTCGGCCTAGGAGAGGGGGTGAAGGGGGTAATTTGTACCTGGGCCCAGGATCAAAAAGGGGGCGCAGGAACCAAAAGAGGGGGCCCAGAAATTTCCTGAGATCTGACATTTTCTGATCTTCTCAGACTTGTTGCCTTCCTGAGATGCTGGGGACACTACTACAGGCACGCAGTTGCAGCTACTGGCAAGCCATATCTGCTTGGGAGTGTGTTTAGTCTTCCGTGTTACTCTATCTGTCTGCCGATGCTCAGCTGTCTTCACCCTCCCCCATCCTGTTTTGCTCCTCCCTGCCCCCATTCTGCTTGTCGGTAACTACTTTCCCCCACTGTGTTTCACCCCTCCCCCTTTGCAAAGGGGCCCAAAACAAAGTTTTTACCCCCTGATAAAATTCCTCTCAGAGGCCCAGGCAAGAATACGCTACCTCCTAACTGATTCTTCTGCGGAAATAACAGATACTGTGGCACTTTCCTATATCAGCTCATTGAGATGCGCAATCGAGAAGTGGATTTGTTTTCTGGCTGACCAAATGTATACAGTTGTAAATTTGTTTGTTTTTTATTGCATAAAAAACAAACATTTTTATTGCATTTATGTCCATATCTCGATACTTACTAAATTCTATACCTGCAAAACAGCTGCCACAGAACCAAGGACACCCATTGGAAAAGCCCTTTGGGAAATGGAGGCTTCCTCCAGGATAAGGAAGTGAATGTTCCCTTACCTCCAAGTTTTGCTAATTGAAAATTTAGGATCAGAAATCATAATTGAAAAGAATCTCACCTAATTGACAGGACACAAAAAGAGCATTTGTTTAATTTCTGAATTCTGAATAATTTTTCAACACGGCAGAAATATCTGGAGAGAGTCTCCACATGTAGCCAACTACCTGGTTAAACCTGCTGGGCCATACAAGGGCATCATCTTCAATAGAAAGCAAGATGTCTTCTGAAACCTTAGGTTCTATTCTCCCAACTTTGACTCTGCGGAAGGACTGGTTTGGGAATGTGACCCAGTTGATAATATCAAATCCAGCAGCTAAATTTCCATCTGGATCAAAGGAAACCATTTCCCCAGCACTGTTGTTGAAGGAGAGACTTCTCAGGAAGTAGTGGAGCTAAGTAGAGGGAAAAATCACAAGCTGCACAAAACAACGCAAATATCCAACAAACTGGTCACCTGCCAGGTAGACGATTCTTTCTTGAAAGCCTGAACCAGGCTAAGTGGGACGGAATTCATAGTAGTAGTAAAAATTAAGTGCCACAAAAACTCTCAAATTAAATGAATAACAAGAGAATATAGCAAAATATGCAAGGTGCCAGTCATAGCCCTGGCACTGAATACAGTAACGTAAGTAATAAAATGCAGAGGAGATGACATCATAATTTAGAAACTAGTGAATACATCATTAGTCCCAAACGGGAATGACAAAGAGGAAAAATACAATGCTGCTTCTATGTGATTATAAGGAGGTTGCACTGCATCCTGCAGATGGACAGTTCAGAGACCTCCTCTGGGTAAGGGACCGTTTGTTGCCTTATTCAGGGTTAAGCCTCTGAGGCTCAGCTGGATCTACTCGGTCATGTGCCTTGTGGACCTGGGTCAGGGAATGAGGTCTATGAAGGGGGTTGAATTTGGTGGACACTACTGCTGCCAAACCCACCGCTGCCTACCTTCCCCCTTGCCCCTGTTCTGCTCTCCTCTGCACCATGTAATTTGTGGAAAGAGAAAAGCCCCCTCCTATGAGGCTCCATGGATGCTGGAATTCCCAAGGTGAACAGGTCTGTCTTCAGAACCTTC
This sequence comes from Tiliqua scincoides, assembly GCF_035046505.1. Classification (NCBI taxonomy): domain Eukaryota; kingdom Metazoa; phylum Chordata; class Lepidosauria; order Squamata; family Scincidae; genus Tiliqua; species Tiliqua scincoides. The sequence goes on along the minus strand of NC_089825.1, from coordinate 135,978,051 downwards.
CCCAAAAAAGGTAAAGTTGCGCCCATCAGAGTTCCATGCAGACTAGAGGAGTGACTTCAGGTGTCCACACTACCTCTACCTCAAGAAATGGTTTAGTATGATTAACTTAACCTACACTGATAACGAAAAATCATAGAAGATGATCACAAAGGAAGATGCAGTTGTTATCTCAGTTCATATGTCGGTAGTTGAGAGAAGGTTGGTAATCAAATTACAATCATCCATATCTAAATAATTCAAGTTCATTAAGGAATTAATATGAGCAGAACCACTGGCTGCTTTATTTTTAGCATGGAACCTGGAAATGTCCTGACACATGGATGCTTTTCTGAAAGGAGATGTTTGCTTGTGATGTAGGATCTGTAGTACACCTGGAAAGGATGAGCCCTGCCACCCCCGTTTTAATATGCTCAGGACATTACCTGCCACGGCTGATGATTCCTCAGATTCCACCTCTTTTCATTTGCTTTGACTCTGTGTTTGAATTTGGATGACTGAACGGCATGCAAAGCATGTGCCACAGAATAGACTGCATTATAGATGCTGTAACTGTGGCTGGTCATGCTCATTTCAAAAACAGAGCTGGGCAGAGTCTCCAGCTTTTCCTCCCCAGTGCAGATTTCCCCATCCACCTTGGAGCTGGGGAACACACAGCCAAATGCCTGTTCCCAAAACACTCTGATAAAACCATCTCCTTTGTCCGAGGCTGGTTTTCTGTTATGGAGAAATGTGCTGAATCCTGTCACCTGCTTTGAATGAATGGCAAAGGATAGAGCACCGTGGATGAAGTGGATGTCCCAACCTCCTTGAAAGGGAAGTGACATTAGTTCCATCTGAGCTGTCATAAACCAGACCTTGCTTTTCCTCTTCATGGGTACATCCTCAAATACTGGAATTTCAAGCATCAATCTCAAGATTATTGTGGTATGAATTTCCCCATGTATGACTACCACATTGGCAGTACTTCCCATGACAATATTATATAGCCCAAGACAGTTGTCCATTTTTTTCAACCAAGTTATTTGAAAAACATCCTGGTGGAAATTTTTCTATGAACTCAAAACAAATACCACTTTGGGAAAACGTGGGAAGCACATCTTGTATAAACTTCTCTCCAAGGTCATCATCTGCACAGATCACCCCAATCCATATCCAGCTGAAATGAAGAAGCAAGTGAAGAATCCCTCTATATTGATGGGCTCCGTTTGGGAACAGGCAGTGGAAGAAAGCAGCTTCCATCTGGTTATCCATCACTGGAGCAGAGTCATATGTGAGCTAAATAAAATATTATTTTCAGGGGAAAAAAATTCAAAATTAAAACTACTTTGCATGTGAGCTACAGTGATGCATCACACACAATAGAATATCCATGTCAGATTGTAAGCTGCTTTTCAGAGATAGGTTGCTATGCTCTCTCTCTCTCTCTCTCTCTCTCTCTCTCTCACACACACACACACACACACACACACACACACACAAGACCTCAGTAGTTGGGCATCTAGATTGCATCTGTTCTAACTGCACACCTTACTTGTGGAATCTTGTAGATGCTAAGGATGGTTGCCATGTGGCGAAGAAGGTAAGAGCTAGGTCCTCCAATGATTGCTTCTGTACAGTTGTTGATCTCACACTTGTAGTTAGGGATGAACCCACCTCGTGTGGAGAGGAGCTCCAGAGATGCATGGTAGATCCAGACTATACTTAAATGACTGTTATAGATGTTGAAACCAAGGGTGCTGTTGGGTAAGATCTTGGGATTTTCATTCAGCTCACCGACAGCAAAGACCAAGGCCATGATGTGTTGGTAATGTTGAGTCAGCACCCTGCAATGACAGTTATATGATGCATTAAAGTACACCTGCTTCAGAATGTGGCATTCCCAGCATTATTTCAATACAGCACATGGTCCTATTCCAGGGAAGTGCAAATGGACATCATGATACAAAACAGAACTTTGGGTTTTATATGAGGTGGTAGAACTACTTTGGACGCTCCTACTTAAAACAGATATACAAACATTTAATGCTTCAATACTTAAAAGTAACCATAAGAGACCGTTAGCATGCCATTTGCATGCTGGCATCTTTGTTCCAGCTTCCTTAAACACACATATCAGAGGTGCCCTATGACTGGGGGAATATTGTGGGAAGGCGGGACACTCTTGCGCTCCAGGAGCAGATGCAACTCGGCAGCTCAGTCATCTCCAGACAGCATCCTTGCCCATCTACCCTTTCTATAGTCAGAGACTAGCTGCTTGTTCTTTGAAGACCAGGTAGGAGCTTTTCTTTTTAACTGCTAATTGGCTTGTAATTGGCATTTTTTTCTTTTTTCTTTTTGCCTACCCCAGACCGTAGTTGGGCATTCCGGTGTTTTCAGTTAGGTTTGTCCCCATTTAGGTCACTTTAGCTGGTAGCGTTCGGGGCAGAAGGTAAGAATAATCATCAGGTGTCCATTCTGAGGCTGCATGGCCAGAGGGTGAGCCAGTACCACTCTGCTGATGCTTGACCAACTCAAGGAGGCTGACTGGAAATTCCCTGGATGGTAGAAGGAAATGAGCCTTATGGCCTGGCTGGGGGGCAAATTCCAGCTCAGCTGCCTCAACTCAGAAGGGTTGGCTATGACAGGCACACTCAGTCTTGGACTCAGTGCAGTCTTGAGTCAGACAGTACGCTTGGCCCCTAAAGGAGAAGGTAGATGGCTAAGGGCTCAACCCTATCCAACTTCCCAGCACCAATGCAGCTGCAATGCAGCCCCTAGATAAGGAAACAAACATTCACTTATCTTGAGGAGGCCTCCATGACCGCCCCAACACTGAATGCCACACATACCCCCCTTGGCATAGCTGCATCGGCCCTGGAGTGTTTGATGGGATTCGGCCCTGAGACTGTTTCTCCCAGAGTCCGATCCACGCACATTTTGGGAAGTTAAGTTTTGCCCTGCTGTGTATTTCAAAATAAATAAAGTGGCCCTGATTAACTCAGCGACTTTGTTTTGTGTCTTTATTGCAGGTTCATGGGTAAAACAGAAAATGTAATAAATGCTTAAATATTGCCTAAACTATTTTAGCATTTCAAATATTTAGCACTTGGAATATTTAAAATAAATGTCCAAATAGTGCATGGAAAGAAAAGCATGTCTGAAAACTTGAAAAATACCTTTTTAAAAAATAGCAACAAGATATGTTCTAAATAACTTGAGAAAGACTGCATGCAAAATATCTCAGGAAGATAAGCATGCAAAAAAAAGCTGACATTGCTGTATAACCAGAAAATTCTTAATCAACAATTCATGCGACAATTAGCAACAAGATGTATTCTAAATATCTTGACAAAGTTTGCATGCAAAATATTTCTGGAATATAAACATGCAAAATGACATGCTGTACGGCATTGCTATGTAGCCAGAGAGTTCTTCATCAACAATCCATGCTGTCTGCAGAGAAGTGCTTACAGAAAATGGCTTGGAATGTTTTGGATTCCTATCTGAACAAGCTGCAGAAACATTGCTGGCGATGGATGATTGAGTGGGGCAGTCAGGGCTATGCTGTCATTCTAAATAAGATTTCTGGTTTAGCCCCATAAATCAACCAAAGCTAAATTTTACCCATCTTACATATTTAGCAAAGCAATTCCTTACACAAGGCCATCAATGTGTTCAGGAGAAGGACGCTTTTCAAAGGCTACTTTGTTTAAAAACAAGTAGTTCTGAGCAATGATGCTACCAATGACAAAGTTTCCAGGTTGATAATACTGGTGATCAATAGGAAGAGGCTCACAGACATTGCATTTACGAACGAGCAACTTGCAGTCTGTCTGAGGCAAGAGGACTAATATTAATATCATAAATGCCACCATCTTGCATGAAGTTCTTTCTAGAAGTAAATTTGCCATTCCCCATTTACATTTGAGCATCCGTGGGAAGCACAGTTGGGCTTCACTCAAATTACTTGGAGCCAAAATGCCAAGTAATGCCAAGTTTCAGCATTCGGGCTCAGGAATTCTCTAACCTCAACTGTGAGTGCCACAGGAGATCTTAACAGCAGCAGCCTTCTGACTTTTTGTTTTGGTACTGACCACTGTATTTCCCAAGGGTTTTCCTGGAGAAGAAGCCATAGAAACAAAGATAATTAGATAAGTACAGGGTGTGTAATCACCTGCTTCAAATTATAATTGGTCTGACTATGCAGAAGAAAAACATGTTCCTCAACTTCTCAGCAGAACAATTCTCTGGTCCCCCTCAGTGGGACATCAAAACATTCATTAGCTGGTGATGACTGGCAGGAAGAAGAGCCACCAGAATCCTCCCTCCTCCACACCTGCTCCACTTCACTTTAAAGAACCTGGTGAAGGAAAAAAAGGAGGTGGAGCGGGCAGCAGTGCTACTCTACTCCATTGAGAATCAGGGGAAATGGAAAAATGAAGTCAACAGAATGGAAAGTTATACCCATAAAGGAGAAATAGTTTGCAAATTGTTATCTGCAAAATTGGAAGGAAAAAAATCACCTACAGCTGCCCCTTGGTATTGGTGGATTTCTTAAGGGCAGATGCATTTCTGTTTGCTTCCCCATATATATTACCCCATATATTTATATATATTACCTCATATATATATTACCCCATTACCTATATATTCATTTCTTGGATTCTGGGTTGGGCCCTACCAACTGCCCTTGCATCCAAATGGCTCCAACTTGCAGCCAGATTTGGCGTCCAAGGAGTCTCGTTCTGGGTCGTCCCTGGCTGGTGACCCACTCTAATGGCCTTCTGAGTCCTCATAATGTCCTGTAGAAGACTCCAAAACCCACTTCCATTTTTCTGATGTTAAGATTGGGAACTGCTGTGTTAGCCAAATCACTCATGTCACTACTGCTTAAAAAGCACACTCAGAAGCCCCTGCATCATCACAGTGTCTCAAGAGGATGTTCCCCGTGGCTCATGGGGAGGGCGGATGAAGCAGCCTATGTCTTCTCTTTGGGTATATCAAATATCTCCACAGCCCCCCCCCCACCCCGGAGAATGACAGGTGCTTCATGGAGAAGGGAGGAATAAATTAATAATAATAATAATAATAATAATAATAATAATAATAACTTTATTTTTACCCCACCTTTCTCCCTGAAGGGACTCAAGGTGGCTTACAACAGGTTAAAACAGAGGAAGATGCTACTATATGAGTATGCCAGAAACACCATGACTTAGCTCTCTTTCGAAGGAGACCCAAAAATAACCAGGAAATTCTCAAGATAATGCAGATGTGAAATCCTCTAAACTACGTACTTATATAGGCTTCTCTCTATGGCAGGGTTAGTCTGCATTGGCCAGGAATGACCAGAGGCACATAAGAATGCTGACATGAAACACTGTGAGTCAGAGTTAGTGACTCACAAATTAATAAATTCCAAATTAATAGTTTGGCACCATTTCTTGGACTTCCTTTCCATATAGATTAAGCTTCTTTAAATTTGAAGAACTAACACATTACAGGAAAGGGGTAAAACATAACCCACAACTGCTAAGAAATCAAAATATTCCATATGTTTTTCTACATTAATTTTATTGAAGTAAAGAGGTTTGGGAGAATAAATATATATTAAAGCAGGATCATTCCTAGAATAAAGTCATTATTACCACTACATTGACACATAAATGTGGAACTAAATTCATCATTAGAAAATCAACACATGGATGAAGTTTAAAAGAATAATGACTGTGTATAGATTAGCATTGGAATCAGTGCTAATTTTTGTTGATTTTTTTATTTTTTTAAATTTATTTTCAATTTTATTTTTTATTACTTAAATCCAGTGGTGGGATTTAGCCGGTTCTCACCAGTTCTATAGAACCCCTACCTAATCCAGCTGTTGGTTCTAAGAACCGTTTGCTGGCCAGGGAGCTCGCGCCTTGAAATGTCAGGGCTAACCCTTCTGGGGGCAGTGGCCTTGTGGGGTCAACGCGACCCGGGGGAAAGGGGGTCGCTCCTGAGGCTGCTGGGACTGAAGGGGCGAGCCGGGGTGCACCCACAGATGCAGCCTGCTGACGAGGGCGAGAGAAGCAGCCCAGCTGCCCGCTCTGCGCCTCCCCTCCCTGGCCGAGCTGGCCAACTGGCGAGTACACTGCTCCTGCGCCTGGAGGCTCCTTGGGCTCAGCTCTCCTGGTGGGTCGGGGGGCGCGGGCGGGAAGAAGAGGAGGGCGCCGGAGCAGCTGCTGCCCAAAGAGCCCCGGCCGCCCCCGAGGGCGAGCCCCCCCCCCGCCGCCGCCGCGCTTCCCCTCCCGCCCATGGACACACAATGGAACTTACCTCTGGGTAGGGACTCAGCACAATCCTAACCAGGTCTACTCAGAAGTAACTCCTATTTTGTTCAATGAGGCTTACTCTCAGGAAAGTGTCGTTAGGATTGCAGCCACTGTCAATCAGAAGGCAAAGGAAGGAAGCATCTCATCCTCGTCACTGAGGCTTTCCTGGGAGTAAGCCCCTTTGTCTATAATGACTTCCTCCTGAGTAGATATGCATATGATTGTGCTCAAAGGCTGCACTCCTAGCCACACTTTCCTGTGAGTAAGCCCCTTTGGCTATAATGAGACTCTATAATGAGTAGACATGCATAGGCTTGGGCTCTCATGCTGCAGTAAGCTCTATTGACTATAATGGGACTTACTTCTGAGTAGACGGGCATAGGGATTGTGCCCTTACTTCCCACTAGCACAGGACTGCACCATGGGGTTGGTTTCCATCCTTGGGGTTTGGGAATGCAGTTTTGTGCCTGGGATATTTTCATTGCAATACAACCTGTTGTTACACAATGATTGTATAATACTCTATCAGACACATAGGGGTGATGCTCCCACAGCTGAAATTCCTCAGGTTCAAAAAAGGCAGGAATGTGGCACAAAACATTACTTCATTAAGGGCACAATCTTATGCAGGTCTTCTCAGAAGTAAGTCCTATTGTGTTCAATGGGTCTTACTCCCAGGAAAGTGTGGATAGGAGTGCAGCCTTTGAGCAGAATCCTATGCATATCTACTCAGAAGTAAATCTCATTATAGCCAATGGGGCTTATTCCCAGGAAAGTGGAAGTAGGATTGCAGCCTTAGGGCACAATCCTATGCACGTCTACTCAGAAGTAAGTCCTATTGTGCTCAGTGAGGCTCTCTTCTAGCACCTGTGCAGTCACAATGCAGCCCTGAGGTAAGGGAACAAATGTTCCCTGCCCCCCACCACAGGATGCAGTGCATGCCCTATTGGTACAGCTGCACTGGCACTGGAAAATTGGATAGGATTGGGTCCTAAGTCCTCTTAACTGTAACTTTCCAGCACCAAGTCCTGGAGGTCTCCTTGTGACAAGGGAATGTTTGTTCCCTTACCTCAGGACTGCAATGTGGCTGCATTGGCTCTGGAAAGTTGGATAGCCCTCAGGCTGCAATCCTATTCACACCTGGGAAGCAAGCCCAATTGACTATCTAATGTGATTTACTCCTGTGTAGGCTTGCATAGGATTGCATTGGGCTGCTGTTCCCAGATCAGTGTGCTGAGGATGGTACAGTTAGCATTTGCTCCTTCTCTAGCAGAAAAGTTCCTAAGGTTATTCTCCCTCTCCCCATGCAAGTGACATACCAGGCTGACTAGAAATTGAAGATTTTTTGAACAAGTTTGCAAATTGGGTTTAGGTCTTATCACCTAATGAAGAAGAACTGGAGAAGCACTGGGAAGAACTTGTGATCAGGGTGAACCTCAAAACCTGCAAGGCTTGTTACATGTGCTGTTAATTTTCATTTTTAGGCTGGGTTGTGGGTGCTTGGGCACCTACACAACTGCAACACTTTCGAAGGACTGTGGTGGGGAGGTTCTGCCTCACCTGCCTCCCCACCCACTGCAGGCCCCTGCTTTGCACTCCCTGGTCAGTAGCAGCCCTCAAACTTGTGGGAGACTTGCCACTAGAGTAGACCAAAGTGATGGGTATCTGCTGTTGCCTGTCGGAAAGCAACCTAGAAGAACAGTCCCCTCATAGTACTTTTTTGCTCCTTAGTGAAACTGTCCTTCAAGGCTGCCATTCTCTCTCAAACCCTGGAAGTCAACAACTCCCCTTGAACTTGTTGGGCTTTTGAGTAGACGTGCATAGGATTGCAGAGTTGGAAGCTGGAGGGGGAAGCTTTAGAGTTCACTGAAATTCTTTTTGGGGCTGGGTGGTAAAAGTAATAGAGCAGTATTTCTCAACCAGTGGTACTTGAGGTGGTGCCCAGTGGGACTCATGGCAGGACCCCCCCCCCCAGACTTCCACTGCCTGGCAGTGAGACCAGCAATACAATGCAACAAACAGTGGAAGGAGGCTCAGTTCTGCTTTTCTTGCACTCAAAAAAGCCCTCCCATCTACCCTGGGAGCCCAATCCTATGCATGTCTACTCAGAAGTAAGTTCCATTATAGTCAATGGGACTTACTACCAGGAAAAAGTGGATAGGATTGTAGCCTGAGCCTCTTACCGTTGTTTGTTGCATCATGTCTGGCCTCTTAGTATGGAAATAACTGGTGATAAAGTCATTCCAGTTACTTCCAGTTGTACTTCCCAGAGGTGGGCCATGCAAAATGGTACAGTGGGTGGGAGGCAGATGCTGAGGAATGCTGTAATAGAACAAAAAAGAAGGGGAGTTACCATGCTAAGAACAGTTACTATGCTGTTGTTGCTTTTGGTTGATGATGAGGTGTCAGACTATGTGCTCAGTGCACTTTTGCTGACCAGATGTTCACCACTAAAAGTGAACCAGATCCTTGAGTGGATTGACTGCTCTGGTAAAAATCACCAAGTTCCCACTGAGAAGGAAGGTGGCCCAGCTCAAAGCCCAGTGCAGCAAGTTGGTTTGTGCAGATGCGAAGGTGCTATGCTGCTGTGGTGTCTCCAGAGGTTGGTAACCTGGAGCCCTGGCAGTTCCCACCTCCTCTTCTTGGTGCCTTCCTGATTTCATTATACAACTGCCTTGAGAATTCAAGAAAAAAATGTCCATTTGAAGTGTGCATTTCAGTAGCATGTTTATCCTCCTTGGAAACTAGTGGCCAGAGGCCTGTAAATATGACTATAGAGGACAGAATTGCAGCCTTGCAATTTGGATTTAGACATTGGGTTAAAGTTACAGTAACTTGGTTAAAGTTACAGTGCAATCCTATGACTGTCTACTCAGAAGTAAGTCCCATTATGTTCAATGGGACTTACTCCCAGGAAAGTGTGTACTGTACAGTATAGGAGTGCAGCGTAGGCTTTCAACTTCCTTTGTGGCAGACAATTGAAGCTGAGTTTCTCATTGCTCATTAGGACAAAGAACCTGTTGTTAATTTATTTGAATCCCACTTCAATCTTCTTATCAGATGTTCTCTTCTGTTCAAATCAGGCTGCACTACAATAGTGTAGCATTTGGGGGAAAAGATACAGATGAGCAAACCAGAAGCCTCCCTCCTATACACCTCCTCCACTTCACTTTGCATAAAATAGTGATGGAAAAAAGAAAGATGGAGCTGGCAGCAGTGCTAATCTAAGAACATGAGAACTTAAGAACAGCCCCACTGGATCAGGCCATAGGCCCATCTAGTCCAGCTTCCTGTATCTCACAGCGGTCCACCAAATGACCCGGGGAGCACACCAGATAACAAATGCCCCAGGGAGCACAGCAGATAACAAGAGACCTGCATCCTGGTGCCCTCCCTTGCATCTGGCATTCTGACATAGCCCATTTCTAAAATCAGGAGGTTGCACATACACATCATGGCTTGTAACCCATAATGGATTTTTCATCCAGAAACTTGTCCAATCTCCTATTAATAGCATCCAGGCCAGATGCTGCCACCACATCCTGTGGCAAGGAGTTCCACAGATCAACCACATGCTGAGTAAAGAATTATTTTATTTTCTATGTCCTAACTCTCCCAACACTCAATTTTAGTGGATGTCCCCTGGTTCTGGTGTTATGTGAGAGTGTAAAGAGCTTCTCTCAATCCACTTTATCCTTCCCGTGCATAATTTTGTATGTCTCAATCATGTCCCCCCTCAGGCGCCTCTTTTCTAGGCTGAAGAGGCCCAAAACCGTAGCCTTTCCTCAAAAGGAAGGTGCCCCAGCCCAGTAATCATCTTAGTCGCTCTCTTTTGCACCTTTTCCATTTCCTTTTTGAGATGCGGCGACCAGAACTGGATATAATACTCCAGGTGTGGCCTTACCATCGATCTGTACATTGGCATTATAATATTAGCTGTTTTGTTTTCAATACCTTTTCTAATGATCCCAGGCATAGAATTGACCTTCTTCACTGCCGCCGCACATTGGATCGACACTTTCATTGACCTGTCCACCACCACACCAAGATCTCTCTCCTAATCTGTCACAGACAGCTCAGAACCCATCAGCCTATATCTAAAGTTTTGATTTTTTGCCCCAATGTGCATGACTTTACACTTACTGACATTGAAGCGCATCTGCCATTTTGCTGCCCATTCTGCCAGTTTGGAGAGGCCCTTTTGAAGCTACTCACAATCACTTCTGGTCTTCACCACTCAGAATAGTTTGGTGTCGTCTGCAAACTTAGCCACCTCACTGCTCAACCCTGTCTCCAGGTCATTTATGAAGAGGATGAAAAGCACCTGTCCCAGGACAGATCCTAGGGGCACACCACTTTTCACTCCTCTCCATTGTGAAAATTGCCCATTGACACACACTCTTTGATTTTTTTCCCCTACATTAATACTATTGAAGTAAAGAGGTTTGGGAGAATGTATATATTCTATATTAAAGCAAGATCACTCCTACGTAGATTAAAGCCATTATCTCCACTACATTGACACATAAATCGGGGACTGAATTCCTCATTAGAAAACCAACACAGGGATGAAGCTTAAAATAGTCATGACTGAGAATAGATTAGCAATTTCCATTGTATAAATCTTTTTGAATTTTAATTTTTATTTATTTGTATGTATTTTTGTTGTTGTTACTTAAGTCTTCTTATCAGGAGTTCTCTTCTGTTCAAATCAGGCCGCACTACAATAGTGTAGCATTTGGGGAAAAAGATGCAGACCAGCAACCCAGCACTGGAGGCCAGGATGGAGTAGATCTCCACAGCCACCATGTATTTCCCTTTCGTGCTCAGGTAAGCTGGTATAAAGGATAACCAAACACTGCAAAATATCAGCATGCTGAAGGTGATGAACTTGGCTTCGTTGAAACCGTCTGGCAACTTCCTGGCCAGGAAAGCCACACTGAAGCTGATGAGAGCCAGAAAGCCCAGGAAGCCCAACACACAGTAAAACATGAGAGTTGAGCCCTCGTTACATTTCAGTACCATTTCTGCAGTCAGTGAGTTCATGTCCAGACTGGGGAATGGAGGGGAATTTGCCAACCACACAGTGCAAAGGAGGGCTTGAAGAAGGAAGCAGGTGAAAACCACGTAACAGGCCAGTGGTTTCCTCACCCATTTCTTCATCTTAGACCCTGGTTTAGTGGCCATGAAAGCAAGAACCACAATAATGGTTTTGGCCAATGTGCAAGAAACGGCCACTGAGAAGATGACTCCAAATGCAGTCTGTTGAAGGAGACACAACACCATCTCAGGTTTGCCAATGAACAGTAAAGCACAAAGAAAACAGAGCAGGAGGGAGATGAGAAGAGTGTAGGTGAGATTCCGGTTGTTGGCTTTGACAATGGGAGTGTCCTTGTGCTTAATGAAAATCCCCAGCACCACAGCAGTGATGAAAGAAAAGATGAGAACAAACATGGCTAGACTCATTCCCAGAGGTTCTTCAAAAGACAAGTACACAATATATTTTGGAATGCACAAATCCTTCTCCTTGTTAGGATAGCAGTCTTCTGGGCACTGAAAACAGTGATCCATGTCTGGAAAACAAAGCATTGCTTTCAATATGGCAATCAGTTGAATATTCAAAGAAAACATTGCTCTGATTTCATGCATTTTAGAACTCAATTCTTGAGAACTTTGAGGCAAACAAAGAAGGATATTCTTGAATATCACAAGCCAGGAGAGATCACTGCTTATCTGGCTGTACTTGTTTTGTTTCAGAGAAGTGCAACACAATACTTAAAGGTTCACATGAATCACTGTGGCTTTATCAGACCGCATCCTCTTCGCAGCAATCACCAGCATTGCATTCTTAGGGCAAATAAGAACGACATCCAGTAGAGATTGAATCAACACAATACATTTAATTTCTTACCCTTTTTGTTTGAAATTTTCCCTTCTGGGCAGGGAAGACATTCATAACAGCAAAATGGTTTCCCTTCCACCTTTGTCCTTCTGTATCCTGAATGACAATTCTCTTTGCAAAGTGAAAGGGGCTGTGCCTATCCAAACAAGAAAAATCAGGATTTGTTTGGATGCAAAAAGTATGTTTTCACTTTCACTGGTCAATCCAGATTTGAGAAATGGTTTGCTGCTCACCCAGATTAATGAGGAAAGGAAAAGTGGCTTGTAAAGCAGTTTAGTCACAGAAACGGAAACTGACTAGAGAACCAGCGCTTCTCCAAACCCTAATCTCATTGCCTTAAAAACAATTCAGTGAGCAGTGAATCTGTCCTTTATCTGCAATATCCTTGGTTACTTCAGGATTGGATACCGTCAGGAAAAGGAAGCCTAGTTCCCCCAGAGTCCCCCCCCCCTCAGCTACCAAACAAACAGATCTAGAAGGGTGTCTAGATGCTTGTCCAAAAAAGCACAGGCATTTGTGGAATTTGAGAATGGATCCTGGATGAGATATAAATACACATTTTGGAAACTTGGGTGCCTCCAACTATTCCTACAGAAAGGGTTCCTCTAACTATACCTACCAAAAGAAAACAAATGCTCTCCTAGGATAAATTGTAAATGCTCAATCCAGGTTACTCCTGGTAGCTAATTTCAATGCAAAATCAAACAAGCCTGATTGGTACAGAAATGGACTCTAGATAGGAACTGTGAGTATGGCACCAGAAGGGACGTTCTGCCCGCAAGAACAATGGGTTCAACAGAACAAGGGCCACTGGAGAGGTCATTGTGTACTGGCATCAATAAGTTGGCAATGGGGAGTGGGGGCAGAAGGAATGTGGAATTTGTTGGGGTGGGGAGAGTGTGAGATAGAATGGGGGCAGCAGGGGAAGTTGCCAGCAGAATGTCTGTGCACCAGTACCCTATACTTCCTCCCTAACCCTTACTTAATTCTCCACCAGCAAAATGGCTGCTACAGAACCAAGGACACCCATTGGAAAAGCCCTTTGGGAAATGGAGGCTTCCTCCAGGGTAAGGAATGAATGTTCCCTTATCTCCAGGTTTTGCTAATTGAAAATGAAGTATCAAAAATAATAATTGAACGGAATCTCACCTAACTGACAGGACACAGACAGAGCATTTGTTTAGTTTCTGAATGGTGAATCATTTTTTAACATGACAGAAATAACTGGAGAGTCTCCACATGTAGCCAACTACCTGGTTAAACCTGCTGGGCCATACAAGGGCATCATCATCAATAGAAAGCAAGATGTCTTCTGAAACCTTAGGTTCTATTCTCCCAACTTTGACTCTACGAAAGGACTGGTTTGGGAACGTGACCCAGTTGATAATATTGAATCCAGCAACTAAATTTCCATCTGGATCAAAGGAAACCATTTCCCCAGCACTGTTGTTGAAGGAGAGACTTCTCAGGAAGTAGTGGAGCTATGATGAGAAAAATCATAGAAGATGATCACAAAGGAACACGCATTTTTTTTAATCGCAATTCATATGTTTATTTGAATATGTTTATTTGAGCCATTATTTATTTGATTTTTCTCTGTAAACCGCTTTGTGAACTTTTAGTTGAAAAGCGGTATATAAATACAGTTAATAAATAAATAAATATGTTGGTAGTTGAGAACGTTAAAAGATTGTTAAACAAATTACATTCATCAGGCATATCTAAATTGATCAAATTCATTAAGGAATTAATATGAGCAGAACCACTTAGTTTTAACATGGAACCTCGAAAAGCCATGACACATAGATGCTTTTCTGAAAGGAGATGTTTGTATGTGACCTAGGGTCTGTGGAACACATGTCAAGGATGAACCCCGCCACCCCTGTTTTGGTATGCTCAAGACATTACCTGCCATGGCTGATGATTCTTCAGATTCCATCTCTTTTCATTGGTCATCTCTCTGTGTTTGAATTTGGATGACCGAATGGCATGCAAAGCATGTGCCACAGAATAGACTGCATTATAGATGCTGTAACTGTGGCTGGTCATGCTCATTTCAAAAACAGAGCTGGGCAGAGTCTCCAGCTTCTCCTCCCCAGTGCAAATTTCCTCAACTACCTTGAAGTCGGAGAACACACAGCCAAATGCCTGCTCCCAAAACTCTCTGATAAAACCATCTCCTTTGTCCGAGGCTGGTTTTCTGTTACGGAGAAATGTGCTGAATCCTGTCACCTGCTTTGAATGAATGGCAAAGGATAGAGCACCGTGGATGAAGTGGATGTCCCAGCTTCTTTGAAAGGGGAGTGATATTAGATCCATCTGGGCTGTCATAACCCAGACCTTGCTTTTTGATTTCATGAGTATATCCTCAAATGCAGGCATTTCAAGCATCACTCTCAAGATTATTATGGTTTGAATTTCCCCATGTATGACTACTACATTGGCAGTGCTTCCCATGACAATATTGTATAGTCCAAGCCAGTTGTTTGCCTGTTCAACAATGTTATTTGAAAAACTTTCTGAAGGAAATCTTTCTATGAACTCAAAGCAAATACCACTTTGCGAAAATGTGGGAAGCACATCTTGTATAAACTTCTCTCCATGGTCATCATCTACATACATCACCCCAATCCATATCCAGTTGAAATGTAGAAGCAAGTGAAGAATCCCCCTATATTGAATGGCTCTGTTTGGGAACAGGTGGTGGAAGAAAGCAGCTTCCATCTGGTGATCCATCACTGGAGCAGAGCCATATAAGAGCTAAATAAAATATGATTTTTGGAAAAAAAAAAATTCCAAATTAAACTACTTTGTGTGAGAGCTATAGTGATGTAGTTATAAATGGTGGTGTTTGTCCCCATATATCAGCCAGGTCACAACTTGCCTTATTTTGACCTCTGTGAATATTTAGCAAACATTTGTTAAATGTCTCTATTTTATTCAATATGTTATTCCAATAACTTAAATTCCAATAGAACAATGTGTTTCATTCCTGTTCTTCATTTCATTTTTTGCTAACTTAATATGACAAAATATACTATTGTGTTGGCGTATTTCTTGAAATTTCACAGTTATAACTACCTGCGTAACCTACATTTAATGACAACAAAAATTTGGCCAGAATACACAGAATATTGACCCCCAGCAGCACACACTTCATACATGTCAGATTGCAAGCTACTTTTCAGAAACAGGTTGCTATGTGACACTCACACTCACACAAACACACACACACACACACACACACAAACGAATTGATCCGTTGGGCATCTGGATCTCATCTGCTCTAAGTTCACACCATACTTGTGGAATCTTGTAGATGCTGAGAATGGTTCCCATGTGGCGATGAATGTCAGAGTAAGGTCCCCCAGTGATTGCTTCTGGGTAGTTCTGAATATCACAGTTGTAGTTAGGGACGAATCCACCTCGTGGGCAGAGGAGTTCCAGAGACACATGGCAGATCCAGACAGCACTCACATAGCCATTATAGACGTTGAAACCAAGGGTGACATTGGGTAAGATCTGGGGATTTTCATTCAGCTCACTGACAGCAAAGACCAAGGCCATGATGTGTTGGTAATGTTGAGTTATTACCCTGTAATGGCAGTTAGATTCTGCAGTAAAGTACAGCTGCTTCAGAATGCGGCATTCCCAATATTATTTCAATAAAGTACGTGGTCCCTTTTCCATGGATGTGCTAATTGACATTGGGTGCAATCTTACCCTGCGCTGGAACTCGCACTGGAGGAGGCTTGCACTGTATCCAGCGCAGGATAGGGGACAAAACCGGCTCCACCAGAGGCAGGGGGAAACTTTTCCCTTTACCTCTGGGAAAGATGTCCTTTCCCCTACTTGCACCATCTCAGACTTGCGCAAGTCCGAGGAGAGCAGAGCGACTTGAAGCCCTGCCTCCTGCTCCCCGCCCGCCCATCTGCCCCCAGGGCGGCCCACCGCCCGCCCTCCCCCCACCCAGGAACACCCAAATACTGCATGAAAAGCATGCCTGGAAACTCAAAGAATCCCTTTTCAACATTCAGCAACTAGATATGTTCTAAATACCTTGAGAAAGATTGCAAGCAAAAGATTTCTGGATTATAAACATGCCAAAGAGCTGTCATAATGACCTTGCTATCGAACCAGAAAATTCTGAATCCACAATTCATGCTGCTTGCAGTAAAGTGCTTACAGAATATATTAAATATATATACAGTATATATAAATAGGAATATACTGGATCCCTCTCTGAAAAAGGTATCACAACATTGGTGGTGATGGATGGTTATGGGGTATAGTCAGGGCTATGCTGTCATTCTAAATAGGAATTCCATCTTCAAATATTTGTGAACATTATCTGGACAAAATGATAGATAGATAGATAGATAGATAGATAGATAGATAGATAGATAGATAGATAGATAGATAGATAGATAGATAGATAGATAGCAAAGTAACTCCTTACACAAGGTCATCAAAGAGTTCAGGAGAAGGACACTTTTCAAAGTCTATCGGATTTATAAACAAATAGTTCTGAGCAATGATACTACCAATGATGAGAACTCCTGGCTGATAGTACTTGTGAACAATAGGAAGAGGCTCGCAGACATTGCGCTTACGAAGGGGCAACTTGCAGACGGTTTGAGGCAGCAAGGCTAATACTAATGTCACAAATGCCACCATATTGCATGAAGATCTTTCTGGAAGCAAATTTGCCATTCCTACATTGACATTTGAGCGTCTGTGAGAAGTACCGTTGGGCTTGAATGGCCACTCACTCAAATTATTTGGAGCCAGAATGAAAAAAACAAAACATGCAGCGTTTCGGCAGGCTCAGGAAGCCCTCTCTGTCTCTAACCTTAGCTGTGAATGCTGCAGGAGGTTTTAACTGCACCTTGCAGTCTTCTTGTTTTGGTACTTAGCGCTGTGATTCTCAAGGGACCTGGAGAAGAAGTCATAGAAATAATGAGAAATAGATAAGTGCAGGGTGTATAATCACCTGCTTAGCATTACCGTTTTTCTGACATTACAAAAGAAAAACCATATTTATCAACCTCTCAGAAGAAAAGTGGCCCAATCCTGAGCTTTCCAGCACCTGCTGGAGCAATGGCACCAAAACCACTACTGCTGTGTCCAGCACATGCCGGGAAGCAGCCGGAGGTCTCCTTGGAGGAGGGGGTCTTTTATCCCAGTTGGTAGAGCTGCCGCCTTGTATGCCTGAAGATCTGAGGCTGCCAGTTCTAAACAACCGGAGGTACCCGAGAACTGACGACACACAGATATACTGATGAGCTGACCCTCGGTGGCAGAGAGGAGTTGCCGTCAAGTGGAGCGTGGGAGGTGAAGGGCCAGAGAGAGGCCAGACCGGGAAGGAATCCAACTGGAGTGAGGAGTTCTATGAAAGACTAGAACTATTCAATTGTAAAAATCCCTACGGGGGTTTAGAACAGCCTGCCTATGTAAACCGCCTTGGATTAAAGTCTGAGGAAAAATCTGACGACCAAAGAGAGGCGGTATATGAATAC
This sequence comes from Tiliqua scincoides, assembly GCF_035046505.1. Classification (NCBI taxonomy): domain Eukaryota; kingdom Metazoa; phylum Chordata; class Lepidosauria; order Squamata; family Scincidae; genus Tiliqua; species Tiliqua scincoides. The sequence continues at coordinate 135,960,337 of NC_089825.1, read as the reverse complement.
CTGTAAAAATAAATAAATAAATCCCCTTCCTCCAGGGAAAGCTTCAAGTCCCACAATGGGGCTTCTCAAGTCTGCAGCAGCTATTTTGCCTGCGTGGACTTGAAAGACTCCATGCCAGTCCTTCCAGCCTGACACAGAATTCACGATTCAGCAGAGCAGAGCTCTGTCAGTCCCACCCCCTTCTGCCCCTGTTCCTCCCCCTGCCCTAACCCTAATCTTCCCCTCAGATGTCACACTGCCACCTGGTGGTCACACTTTCCTCCTGGCACTGGGTCTGGAGCCTGACTGGCAAGAGTCCAGTGCCTGTGCGCCTTACTCACTGTGTGCCGTAAACAGCACATTACAGCACATTTACAACATTCAGTGCTATCACAAGGGCTCATTTCCAGTGCTGGTCCAGTTTAAAATTGGACTCTAATGCTCTGGCCCTACTAAGAAATGACCCTCCCCCAGACTCCCACGGCACACCTGCAGACCATTCGAGGGACACCAGTGTGCCACGGCACAGTGGTTGAAAATGGCTGTTAGATCTTGGTGACAGCAATGGTATGTGCCACCCTCGCCTTTCCCAAAGCGTGGGTCATAACCCACTAGTGAGTTTTGAGCCCATGTGAGGTGGGTTGTGGTTTGGGCCCTCCCAAATGCCCTTGAGTCCAAATGGCTCCAACTTGGAACCAGATTGGAAGCATTGGGTGTTCCCAGAGGCTTCTTCTGGGTCGTGCCAGGCTGGTGACCTACTCTACTGGCCTTCACAGGACACCTGTAAAAGACTTGAAAACCCACTTCCGGTTTTCCAGTGTTAAGATTGGCTGTGTTGGCTAAAAACACCCACAGAAGTCTCTGCATCATCACAGGGTCTCAACTGGATGCTCCCAGTGGCTCATGGGAAGGGTGGATGAAGCAACCTATGCCTTCTCTTTTGCTCAATCAACCTTCTCCATTGCTGGCTGGATAATCACAGATGCCTTTGTGGAGAATGACCTCTGAGAAGGGTGGAAGGAGATGCTACCAGTGGTGTAGCTAAGGGGGGTAGCAGTTGCACTGGGCATCAAGTTTTAGGGGGGTAACAAGCTGAGCTTGACACTAGTGACCAAAATTGTGAAAATCTTGGTATGTATGAATAATACCATCATGTTATATATCACTGGAAAGGTAATTTAATGCTGAATGCAATGAAGCAAACCGTATTGGAATATCTGTATTCTATCAAAAGTTGTGGCAGATTATGGAACAAAAAGTGAAATGTTTTAACTCAAAACTGATCAATGAGACTAAGGGCAAAATCCTAACCCCTTGTGTCAGTGCTTTCCTGCACTGGCTTAGCGGTGCCAATGGGCCATGTGCTGCATCCTGCAGTTGGGTATCACTCACGCAGGCCTCCTCAAAATAAGTGAATGTTTGTTCCCTTACCTCAGAGCTGCATTGCCCTTACGTCAGTGCTGGAAGGCACTGACATCAGGGATTAGGACTGTGCCCTAATTGTTCTGAGAGCCAATGACATGTTATCATGATACAGCATGAAACCAAGAAGGTGATAATATGAGCCAGCTCACATTTCCATGTATCATAGTATAGTTACCCCTGCTAACTGGGTAAAAAGGCACTTTTTCAAGTGGTGCCCCTTTTATATTTAGCAGGGGGAGAATAACCATCCCTCTTCACCCCAGAACAGAATTGAATCAGGCCAAATCCAACTTGAAACACTGTCGTGGATTAGAGCGATTAAATTTTGGCTCAAAATTTTCTATGATACTGAGCCTAACACTCTCCTATATCACTTCCTTGATGACCCTTACTTCTCTGATAAACCTTGGAGCGCAAAAATAAAACAATTGGGAGTTGAGCCTGACTTACTTGGTCATCTGTCACAAGCCGAGGCTTTCAGGCTCGTTAAAGGGAGACTCCTGGACATTCATTCTTCCAATATTTTATTTGCTGCCAACAAAACTTGTTCACCTTTATACTATCACTTACCGGTTAAAGTAGGCGAAATTCCCAACTATCTTTACATTTTGGAATGCCCAAAAATTAGAAGGGCCTTTTCTATGGCCCATTGTAATTCTATTCCATCTTCTGTTCTTTGGGGTAGATTTAATGGCATCCCTTTTCAGGAAAGAAGCTGTCCCTGTCCTCAGCGAGCTGTAGAAATGTTAGACCACCTTCTTTTTCATTGTCCACTTCATAATGAGGCCAGAAGGAAATGTCTAGCTCTCCAATTTCACCTTAACTCCCTTGCTGAGGATTTTGCTATATTGCAATTCTTATTAACCACCACTGATTCTGATATTGTTTTTCAGATAGCTAAATGTATTTCACAAATTGTGGTGACCAATTTGAAGCGTGCCCCTACTCTCTGAAGTGCTTGGTTTATAGGTGTCATTTGTAGTCTGCTATGTTGATAGTATATGTATTTTTTTTTCCTATTTGGCTTCCCCTAGCTTTTTATGTATGAATGTTCTCAATGTGTTGTAATTGTATGCCAGTAAAGGTACTGAAACTGAAACTGAGTTGATTTACTAATTAATACATTCAAAATTTACTGCTTGGTACCATTTCTTTTACTTCCTTTTCATACAGATCAAGGTTCCCTAAATTCAAAGAAGTATCAAAACAATTATGAAAAAGATTTCGGCAAAGTGTTAAAATATAACCCTCCATGGCTAAGAAAGTGAAATATTCAAGTGGTGCCCCTCTTATATTTAGCAGGGGGAGAATAACCATCCCTCTTCACCCCAGAACAGGGTCTCGAACCAATCAGGAGCACACTTTTTATTGATTTACTAAATTAAATTTTGTTTTGTCTGGTGGGGGGGAGGCTACAAATCTTCTTTGACTCCAGGAAGCAGATAGACACCTTACAGCCCAATCCTGTGTGTGTCTACTCAGAAGTAAGTCCCATTACAGTCAATGGGGCTTACTCCCAGGAGAGTGTGGATAGGATTGGGCTGTATGTTATGCTACCGACTGGGGGGAGGCAACAGAGCAAGTGGGTGGCAAGCTGCTGGGGGGAAGTCAGGTTTTCCCCCAATTTTCACTTTTAAAAAAACTCAGGCATGACATCACTTCTGGTTGTGACATCACTTGTGGGGCTACACGGTCATTAGCTACACCACTGGACGCTACTGCACGAGTATGCCAGAAACACCATTACTGAGCTGTCAGGCAAAGCACATCCAAAAGTCACCTGTAAATTCTCAGGTATGAAATCCTCTGAACTACTTATACAGGCTCCCCTCTGTGGCAGGATTAGTCTGCGACAACCACGAATGACCGGGGCATATAAGCCTGTCTGGTTCTTAGGAGAAAGAATGTTGAGATGAACCGTTCATTGTGAGCCAGAACTACAGAGGGATTTGGGAACAGGTGATTGACTAATTAATAAATTCCAAATTTACCGCATGGCACCATTTCTTGTTCTTCCTTTTCATACATATCAAGGTTCCCTAAATTCGAAGAAGTATCAAAACAATTATGAAACAGATTTCGGCAAAGTGTTAAAATATAACCCTCCATGGCTAAGAAAGTGAAATATTTCATGGATTTCCCACCATTAATTTTATTTAAGAGGTTTGGGCAATGTAAATATTATGCATTAAAGTAGGATAATTCCTAGATTAAAGATGTCATTTCCACTACATTGATCATAAATGTGGGACTGCATTCCTCATTAGAAAACCAACACAGGGATGTAGCTTCAAAGATTTATGAATGTGTGTAGATTAGCCATTTCAATTGTATGCAGTGGGACTCAGTATTAAATTTAGTTGATTTTTTTTTATTTTTTATTTTGATTACTTAAATGTTCTTCTCAGTTGTTCTCTACTGTTCAAATCAGGCCGCACTACAATAGTGTAGCATTTGGGGGAAAAGATGCAGACCAGCAACCCTGCACTGGAGGCCAGGATGGAGAAGATCTCCGCAGCCACCGTGTATTTCCCTTTTGTGCTCAGGTAAGCTGGTATAAAGGATAACCAAACACTGCAAAATATCAGCATGCTGAAGGTGATGAACTTGGCTTCATTGAAAGTGTCTGGCAACTTCCTGGCCAGGAAAGCCACACTGAAGCTGAGGAGCGCCAGGAAGCCCAGGAAGCCCAACACACAGTAAAACATGAGAGTTGAGCCCTCGTTACATTTCAGTACCATTTCTGCATTCAGTGAGTTCATGTCCAGACTGGGGAATGGAGGGGAACTTGCCAACCACACAGTGCAAAGGAGGGCTTGAAGAAGGAAGCAGGTGAAAACCACATAAGAAGCCAGTGGTTTCCTCACCCATTTCTTCATCTTAGAACCTGGTTTGGTGGCCATGAAAGCAAGAACTACAATAATGGTTTTGGCCAATATGCAAGAAATGGCCACTGAGAAGATGACACCAAATGCAGTCTGTTGAAGGAGACATGACACCATCTCAGGTTTGCCAATGAACAGTAAAGCACAAAGAAAACAGAGCAGGAGGGAGATGAGAAGAGTGAAGGTGAGATTCCGGTTGTTGGCTTTGACAATGGGAGTGTCCTTGTGCTTAATGAAAATCCCCAGCACCACAGCAGTGACGAAAGAAAAGATGAGAACAAAGATGGCTAAACTCATCCCCAGAGGTTCTCCGTAAGACATGTATACAATGTATTTTGGAATGCACAAATCCTTCTCCTTGTTTGGATAGTGATCTTCTGGGCACTGAAAACAGTGATCCATGTCTGGAAAACAAAGCATGGTTTTCAATACATTACCCTAATGTGTGGTTCATTGTACTCATAAATGGAATATTATAAAGACCTGAATGAGCATGGCAATTTGACTATGCAAAGAAAACATTGCTCTGTTTTCATTTTGTTTTACAACTCAATTCTTGACACCAGTGGTGCAAACAAAGAAGGTTATTCTATCTCTGAATATCAAATGTCAGGGTTGATCTCTACCTCCCCTTGTCTGGATAGACTGGAATATTGTGTTTTTCATATCAGGGAAGTAGGGTCATCCTCTTAGCTGCAATCAACAGCACTGAATCACGGACACATTTTTCAGCATTATGACAATCATCATCAATGCAGTGGGTCCTCTTTGTCTTGGGTTTGGCATCCATGGATTTGAGTATCCAGATGCCGAGCCTATGGCTGAGGTTCCTCAGAGGACCACCTTGATGCAACAGGAGATGGCTCTTGGTCTCATCAGAGAGTTGTTCTGAGGCACAGGAAGGCTACATGCAACCTCCCTGCACCTCAGAATGCCTCTGCCCAGAGACATGACTGGAAGTAACTTCGGTTCTCATTGACGTTCCAGATGTCACATCCAGGAGGCTTCTCAAGAGGCTGGGAGGCCATGCACAACCATCTGAGGTACTTCCAGGACTTCTGAGAGGAATTTTATCAGGTTGTACCAAGTTTCTTTTAGGCCCCTTTGCCATGAGGGAAGAGTGAAACACAGCGGGGGAGGGTGGTGATGGGCGAGCAGAATAGGGGCAGGGAGGGGCAAAGAAGGGTGAGGGGAAGGTAGGGACAGCTGGAAAAGTCTTTGGAGCCCAGGTCTACCCACCTATGTGGCATCAGTAGTGTCCCCAGCATCCCCAGTCATGGTAGTGTCCCCAGCAGATAGGAAAATGTCAGATCCCAGGAAATTTCTGGGCCCCCTCCATTGGCTCCTGGGCCCCCTGCTTTGGCTCCTGGGCCCGCCCTTTTGACCCTGGGACTGGGTACAAATTACCCCCTTTACCCCCTTCTGCTAGGCCCTGGGTACTTCCCCAGATAAGTAATGGAAGCACTGAGCTTTCTCCACCCCCTCTCCCATGGATTTAATTATTTGTGGAATCTGGTATCCATAGGGGGTCCTGAAGCAGATATCCAGTGGATTCAGAGGACCCAATGTATACACAGTATCAGGTAAACTCCATACATTCCATTTCTTACCCTTCTCATTTGAAACTTTCCCTTCTGGGCAGGGGAGGCAATCATAGCAGCAAAATGGTTTATCTTCCTTCTTCGTCCTTCTGTACCCTGGGTGACAATTCTCATTGCAAAGAGAAAGGGGCTGTGCCTGTCCACAGATGAAAGAGCAGGATACGTTAGCCTTCAGAAGAAGGACATTTGGATGGTTGTTCAAACAAGCGCAGGTGTGCATGGAAATCAAGAACGGTTTCTGCTAAAGGTGTGAGGAACGTTTTGGAGACTTGGGTTGCCCCAACTACACCTACAAGAACAAAAAATAAATAAACACTTTCGTGGGCCGAGTGGCAAGTGCATTTGAATGGCAAGAAGTGGAATGGGGGCAGGAAGGGTAGTTACCAGTAGCGCTTGTGTGAGCAAGTATACTATATTCCTATCCCAACCTTTTGTTACCTCCACAAGCAAAATGGCTTCCACTGAACCGGGGACACCCATTTGGGAAGCCCATAGGGAAATGGAGGCTTCCTCCAGGGTAAGGGAATGAATGTGCCCTGACTCTTTGTTTCAAGTTAGCTAATTGAATGTTTAGGATTGGAAATCATAACTGAAATGAAACTCATCCAGCTGACAAGAAACAGAAAGAGCACCGTCTAGAGTCTGAATAGTGAATCTTTTTAAAATTTATTTTATTTTAAACATGTTGCAAATAACTGGAGAGTCCCCACATACAGCAAACTTTACCTGGTTAAATCTGCTGGGCCATACAATGGCATCATCATCAACAGAAAGCAAGATGTCTTCTGAAGCCCTGGGCTCTATCCTCCCAACTTTGACTCTATGAAAGGACTGGTTTGGGAATGTGACCCAGTTGATAATATCGAATCCAGTAATTAAATTTCCATCCTGATCAAAGGAAACCTTTTCCCCAGCGCTATTGTTGAAGGAGAAACTTCTCAGGAAGTCGTGGAGCTAGGAAGTTGAGGGGAAAATCACAAGCTGTACAAAACGATGCAAACATACAATAAACTGGTCACCTGCCAGATGGACAGTTCTTTGCTTAAAAGCCTGATCAAGGACAAGTGTAGAGGAATTCCTAGTAGTAGCAAAAATTAAGTGCCACAAAACCTCTAAAATTATATGAATAACATATACCAACTGCAGATGTACCAATTGCAGTCATTTGTGACTTGAGGTGTCCCCATTACCTTGACCTCAACAAGTTGTTTATTAATTGTCATGAAGTAATATACAGTGCCAATAGGGGGAAGAATAAGAGTAAAAAACAGTAGAAGGTGATCAAGCAAGAATATGCAGTGTTATTGGTAATCCATATATTGGTAACTAGGAACTTGAAAAGACTGTAAAACAAAGTTAAAGTAATCAGATCTAGCCAAATTAAACAAGTCCATTTGGAAATTAATATGAGCAGGATCACCAATTAGTTCTAACATAGAACCTCGTAAACACCTGGCACATAGATGTTTTTCTGGAAAGAGATGTTTCTATGTGACCTAGGATCTGGGGTACGCATGGCAAGGTTGAGCCCTCCTGCACCATCTGAGTCTGCTCAGGACATTACCTGCCAAGGCTGATGATTCTTCAGATTCCATCTCTTTCCATTTGTCATCACTCTGAATTTGAACGACAGAATGGCTTGCAAAGCATGTGCCACAGAATAGACTGCATTATAGATGCTGTAACTGTGGCTGGTCATGCTCATTTCAAAAACAGAGCCGGGCAGAGTCTCCAGCTTCTCCTCCCCTGTGCAAATTTCCTCATCCACCTTGGAGTTGGGGAACACACAGCCAAATGCCTGCTCCCAAAACGCTCTGATAAAACCATCTCCTTTGTCCGAGGCTGGTTTTCTGTTACAGAGAAATGTGCTGAATCCTGTCACCTGCTTTGAATGAATGGCAAAGGATAGAGCACCGTGGATGAAGTGGATGTCCCAACTTCTTTGAATGGGAAGTGACATTAGTTCCATCTGGGCGGTCATAATCCAGACCTTGCTTTTTCTCTTCATGGGTACATCCTCAAATGCTGGAAACTCAAGCATCACTCTCAAGATTATTGTGGTCTGAATTTCCCCATGTATGACTACTACATTGGCAGTGCTCCCCATGACAATATTGTATAGCCCAAGCAAATCGTCCGCTTGTTCAGCAATGTTATTTGAAAAACTTTCTGATGGAAATCTTTCTATGAACTCAAAGCAAATACCACTTTGTGAAAACCTGGGAAGCACATCTTGTATAAACCTCTCTCCAAGGTCATCATCTAAATAGATCATCCCAATCCATATCCAGCTGAAATAAAGAAGTAAGTGAAGAATCCCCCTATATTGAAGAGCTCCATTTGGGAACAGGCGGTGAAAGAAAGCAGCTTCTGTCTGGTGATCCATCACTGGAGCAGAGCCATATATGAACTAAATAAAATATTATAAAATATTATTTTTGAAAAAGCCCAAGTTAAAACTACTTTGCATGTGAGTTACAGTGATGCAGTTGTAACTGGTGATGCTTGTCCACATATATCAGCTAGGATAGAACCTGCCTGGTAAGCATTTAGCAAACATCTTGTAAATGTCTGCTCTTTTTTTTGAAAAGAACAATCTGTTCTGTCCTTGTTCTTCAATTCATTTATTCCAAGCTTTAAAAAATGTAATAGTGTGTTGGTGTATTTTTTGAAATTTCACAGTCATAATGACCTACATAACTGACAACAAAAATTTGTCAGGAATGCAAGTATTGACTCCCTCTGCCAGCATCACACACACCATAGAATACAGATCGCGAGTTGCTTTTCAGGAACAGGGTACTATGCACTGTTAGAAACACATACACAAACATACAGAGACCTCCGCCATTGGGCATCTAGATCTCATGTGCTCCAAAAGCACAACTTACTTGTGGAATCTTGTAGATGCTGAGAATTGTTGCCATGTGGCGATGAAGTTCCGAGTTAGGTCCCCCAATGATTGCTTCTGGATAGTTCTGGATATCACACTTGTAGTTCAGGATGAATCCACCTCGTGTGGAGAGGAGTTCCAGAGATGCATGGTAGATCCAGACAGCACTTAAAAGGCTATTATAGATGTTGAAACCAAGGGTGACATTGGGTAAGATCTTGGGATTTGCATTCAGCTCACCAACAGCAAATACCAAGGCCATGATGTGTTGGTAAAGTTGAGTCATTACCCTGTAATGACAATTATTTGATGCGTTTAAGTATACCTGCTTCAGAAAGTGGCATTCCCAATATTATTTCCGTGAAGTGCACGGTCCTATTCCGGGGAAGTGTGAATTGGCATTGTTACACAAAACAGAACTTTGGGCTTTATATGAGGCAGTAGAACTACTTTGGAAGCTTCTAGTTAAAACCAATATACAAACATTCACAACATTTAATGCCACAATTCTGAAACAAACCCTACAAGTTTGGCATCTTTTTCCCACCCTACCTCATGCATGCAAGTCAAAGGTGTCCCCTGATTGGGAGAAGATCTTGGGGAGGTAGGACACTCTTGCTGGCCAGGGGCAGGTGCATCCCAGAGACTCCATAATCTCGATCCAACATTCCCACCCACCCTTTCTATAGTCTGAGACTGCTGGTTGAAAGCCAGGAAGAATTTTTTACTGCTAATTGTGGCTTGAATTGGCAGTTTTTTTGCCTACCCAGTCTGTAGTTAAACATTCCAGTGTTTTCTGTTATGTTTGTCACCATTTAGATCACTTTAGCTGGTATTAAGAATAGTCATCAGGTGTCCATCAGGTGGTCAGAGAGTGAGCCACTACCACTCTGCTGATGCTTACCCAGCTCAAGGAGGCTGGCTGGCTGACCCCTGGTTGCCTGAAGGAAACGAGCCTTATTCCCTTGCCAGTGGGCAAATTTTAGCTCAGCTGCCTCAACCCATAAGGGTTCGCTTTGACAGGCAAAGTTGATTGTGGATTCAGTGCAATTTTGAGTCATATGGACCCTAATAGGTACGTAGGTGGCTAGAACAGCTTCCCCCAGAGTTACATCCCCACACATTTTGGGAAGCTAAGTTTTGCCCTGCTATGTTGTAAAATAAACAAAGTGGCCTAGTTTAACCCCACACCTCCGGTTTGTGTGTTTATTTGGGGTATGTGGGTAAAACATAAAAAATTAAATAAATGCTCAAATATTGCCAAAACAATTATAGCATTTCAAATATTTAGCACTTGAAATATTGAAAATAAATTCCCAGTTAGTGCATGGATGGAAAAGCATGTGTGGAAACTCAAAAAATACCTTTTTAACAATTAGCAACCAGATGTCTCCCAAAATAACTTGAGAAAGATTGCATGCAAACTATTTCAGGAAAATAAACATGCAAAAAAGTCATCATAATGACATTGCTATATAACCAGAAATTGACCAGAACAAAAGCTTATCCATCTTAGAATATTTGTGGAATATTATCTGGAAAAAAATGAATTATATATATAGCTAGCAAAGCAACTCCTTACACAAGGTCGTCAATGAGTTCAAGAGAAGGACACTTTTCAAAGTCTACTGGATTTAAAAACAAGTAGTTCTGAGCAATGATGCTGCCAATGACAAAGTCTCCTGGTTGATAATACTGGTGATCAATAGGAAGAGGCTCACAGACACTACATTTGCAAAGGAGCAACTTGCAGACTGTCTGAGGCAACAGGACTAATACTAATGTCATAAATGCCACCATCTTGCATGAAGATCTCTCTGGAAGTAAACTTGCCATTCCTACATTTACATTTGCGCATCCTTGAGAAACACAGTTGGGCTTCACTCAAATTATTTGGAGCCCGAACGGGGGAAAAATGCCAAGTTTCAGCAATCAGGCTCAGGAAGCCCTCTCTGTCTCTCACCTCAACTGTGAGTGCCACAGGAGATATTAAAAGCAGCAGCCTCCAGTCTTCTTGTTTTGGTACTGACCACTGTATTTCCCAAGGGATCTGGAGAAGATCTTACAGAAATAATGAGAATTAGATAAATGCAGGGTGTATAATAATCCTCTCAGGGTTAGATTTTGTCTGACGTTACGCAAGAAAAAACAAGTTCCTCAACCTCTCAGCAGAATAATTATCTGGTCCCCCTCAGTGGGACATCAAAACATTCATTAGCTGGTGATGACTGGCAGGAAGAAAAGCCACCAGAAGCCTCCCTCCTGTACACCTCTTCCACTTCACATTGAAGAAATTGGTGAAGGGAAAAAGGAGGTGGAAACTGAAAATTGAAGCAATCAGAAAGGAAAGTTACACCCATTAAAGAGGAATAGTTTGCAAATGGTTTATCTGCAAAGCTGGAAGGAACAAAATCACATTCAGGCCTTTGAGGGGAATTCTATCAGGGAGTCAAAGTTTCTTTTAGGCCCCTTCCCAACAGGGGAGGAGAGGTGGCAAAATAAACCAGGCAAGCGTGATGGCAACCAGTACAGTTGGAGCACAGGTCTACTGGGCTTTCCAACGCAGAGCCCAGGTCTACCCACTGATGTGGCATCTGCAGCTAGGTACAGTGATACAGATAACCAAACACTCCTAGGTCTCTCTAAAACCTTTTAAATATAGAAATATATAGCAGAAAATTGGTGTTGTATTTAGGCTCACACTAGAATGGCAAGTGTGCAGTGTGCATCAAAACCAACTTCTGCATCAGCTGTAGTACTGTGACTGTGTCTCTGACCTCCTGCACATGATTAAAGAATTCACAAGCCAAAGACCTACTTGGGACCTATGCCCCAAGAGCACCCCCAGCATCCCACACAGAGAGTAAATCTTGGTGAAATCAAAAAATGTCAGATCCCAGGACATTTCTGGGTCCCTTCCTTTCACTCCTGGGTCCCCTTTCTGCACTGGGCCCCAGTACAAATTACCCCCTTCACCACCCTCTCTTGGGCACTGCCCCCCCCGGGATCTGTGGATCTGGTATGTGTAGATCCTCTTATCCACACTTCCCCACTCCCATTACCTTGATGCTCATTACAGTCGTGCAAAATGCCTCTTGTTTTAACCAAACATGCAGGCATGCAGCCTCTTGCAAAACTAGAATCTCTTGCTTTAATAGACAAACAAGCAGGTGATCTAGAAGGAAGTGAGAACTTCCTCTATGTTTACTTGCTGCTTACGTTCACTTTCCCTTCTAGCCTACCTACCTGTTTGTCTGTTAGAACAAGAAACATAAATTGCAAGAGGCTGCCTGCCTGCTTGTTTGGTTAAAGCAAGAGACGTGCATAGCAAGGCTATGTGCATCAAGGGTTAAGCAAGTTGCTACCTGGGGAGGGAGCACTGCTCCCCACACCCCTTGGCATTGAAAAATCAGACAACAGCCTCCAGGGGCTCTAAAAAGTTGGGGAACCAGTGGTGTACACCAATGGCGGAGTAGAGACTCTCCAAAAAGTATACTGTTCTTGGGTTTATTGGACAAAAGACCCAAATGTGGACTTGAATGGGAACATCACAAAGCTAATAGTGACCATGAATGAAGTGTGCAATTGCAGCGTGAAAAGGTACTGTGAGTTGGGCTTCAATAGAAGGTAGAACTTGCCCTGCTCAAACTCGAATTTGCTAAAACAGGCAATTGTCGTGCAACTATGCCAGCCAGTCAAAGGCAAACAATTCCCCCATTCTGATAGAGGCAGGAGACAAGGCAGCTGGAAACAAGTCACCATTTTATTAATACAAGTGGAGATCTATGGGAAGTCCTCTTTACAGTGTGGACACCTGTGACAAAACTAGGATGGAATAATCCCAGTGTTTTCTTTTGTCGGCAAGACCCTTCTAGCTCTGGGCGGTAGATAAATAATGCCAGCCCTTTCACAAATGCTGCTTGTGGCAGCATCACCCTCCTCAGGCTGCCCTGCCTTGGACGTTGGTGAAGGACCATAGCAGTGGTCCCATCCCATTTCCCTTCCACCATCCAGCCTTGAGGCAGTGGTGTGAAAACTTCTTGCTTTGCTCAAAACTGTTGCCAGGTGCTCACCATTATTATCCTGTTCTTCCTTCTCCAACCTGCACGTGTCTGCTGGTTGTGATCATAGCCAGGTGACTCAACATACAGAACCACAAGTTATAGTTATGGAAAGTACATGTCTATCAACCAGGCAGAAACAGTCTCCCATCTAACACCAACCAGTGGGTGTAAGGCTCAAACTTTTGGGGCACAACACAGGCAACTAGTGAATCCTACCGTTTTCCTCAGAATGGGTGGGTGGACATGAAATTATAAATATGGTGATGATTTGATCAATATTCTAGAAAGATCCACAAACAAGATCATGTCAGAAATACTGAGTAAACATGATCATGTTTACATGTCCATAATTCTATCTAAGGGAAGGGTAGAAGAATTTGCCAGAAAGTCCACTACCCAGGTGATCCAGAAGATCATGTTCAAAAGTAGTTAGGACATCACAAAGCTGGTAGGGAGCATTAATGCATCCATCTGCACAGAGTGAAATCCTTTCAAACCAGTTATCAGGGCAGACTCTTCCCATGGCAGAGAGTTTGAAAAAATTGGGTCCGACCAGGGACATAGAGAATACTTGGCTGCTGGAAGTAAGAATGTTGGCATAACTTGTTCAGCCCAAGGGTAGGATTCAGCTGAATGACTTATCCTGACATTTTTGCAATCCTACCCTCGGGCTGAATGACCACCCCATCAATGCAGTTGTACCAAAAAGGTGCATGGACTGGAAGCCTGTGGTCTACACTTTCAGAAGGCCATTTAAAACAGCCAGGAATCAGGAACCGTCACTTGAATAGTAGTTCTGACAATGACATAGGCTCATAGAATGGGGTAAATTGTGAGCTAAGTCAGAAGTGTCTTGGTCGCAATTTCTGATATTTTACTGTGCCCCAGAATAAGACACCAAATGGATGGAAGAGTTAAATGGTTGCACAACTGGTCCTTCTCCCATGCTGTCAATGCTATCCTTCTCTTTGCTCAATACCTAAACCCTTCTCTTTGCTCAATACCTAAACCCAGGGAGATGAAGCAGATGATACATGGCTCATTTTGTCATATGTCAATGCTGTTTGGTATCTCCTTTAACACTGATGGCCAACCTGATTGGCCATCAGCCAAAATACCACACTCATTATAGGGTCCACCTATAATTCCACCATTATAAGATGGTGGAATGCCTCATCAAAGATAGAATCTTAAAACACATAGATGAACAAACCTTGCTGAGGGAGAATCAGCCTGGCTTCTGTAAGGGTAAGTCTTGCCTCCAAAACCTTTTAGAATTCTTTGAAAAGGTCAACAGGCATGTGGGTGCAGGAAAACCCATGGACATTATATATCTGGACTTTCAGAAGGCGTTTGACACCGTCCCTCACCAAAGTCTACTGAAAAAAACTCCACAGTCAGGGAATTAGAGGGCAGGTCCTCTCCTGGATTGAGACCTGGTTGAAGACCAGGAAACAAAGAGTGTGTTCACAATGAAGAGAGGTGAAAAGCGGTGTGCCCCAAGGATCTGTCCTGGAATCGGTGCTTTTCAACCTCTTCACAAATGACCTGGAGACGAGGTTGAGCAATGAGGTGGCTAAGTTTGCAGACAACACCAAACTATTCTGAGTGGTGAAGACCAGAAGTGATTGTGAGGAGCTCCAGAAGGATCTCTCCAAACTGGCAGAATGGGCAGCAAAATGGCAGATGCGTTTCAATGTCAGTAAGTGTAAAGTCATGCACATTGGGGCAAAAAATCAAAACTTCACATATAGGCTGATGGGTTCTGAGCTGTCTGTGACAGATCAAGAAAGAGATCTTGGGGTGGTGGTGGACAGGTTGATGAAAGTGTGGAATCAATGTGCGGCAGCAGTAAAGAAGGCCAATTCTCTGCTTGGGATCCTTAGAAAAGGTATTGAGAACAAAACGGCTAATATTATAATGCCATTATACAAATTGATGGTAAGGCCTCATCTGGAGTTTTGTGTCCAGTTCTGGTCACCGCATCTCAAAAAGACATAGTGGAAATGGAAAAGGTACAAAAGAGAGCGACTAAGATGATTACTGGGCTGGGGCACCTTCCTTTTGAGGAAAGGCTACAGCGTTTGGGCTTCTTCAGCCTAGAAAAGAGATGCTTGAGATGGGAAGGATAAAGTGGATTGAGAAATGCTCTTTACACTCTCTCATAACACCAGAACCAGGGGGCATCCACTAAAAGTGCGTGTTGGGAGAGTCAGGACATACAAAAGAAAAAAAAAATTATTTTCTCAGCGTGTGGTTGGTCTGTGGAACTCCTTGCCACAGAATGTGGTGATGGCTTCTGGCCTGGATGCCATGAAAAGGAGATTGGACAAGTTTCTGGAGGAAAAATCCATTACACGTTACAAGCTATGATGTGTATGTGCAACCTCCTGATTTTAGAAATGGGCTATGTCAGAATGCCAGATGCAAGGGAGGGCATGTGACCCTCCTCCCTCTTGCCACTTCTGTCCAAGATGGGTTCCCCCTTCACTTGTGCTCAGCCCAGTATACTTCTCAGGATGAAACCATAGCACCCATCTAAAGGAAAGCCCGTAGGCAAAAATCATCCAGATGAATGGGCGACAAACTGACTCAATCTCCCCCTTGGTCATCAGTAAACCCTTCCCACAAGTACGTAGGAGATCTCTTGTTATCTGGTGTGCTCCCTGGGGCATTTGGTGGGCCGCTGTGAGATACAGGAAGCTGGACTAGATGGGCCTATGGCCTGATCCAGTGGGGCTGTTCTTATGTTCTTAGATTAGCACTGCTGCCAGCTCCATCTTCCTTTTTCCATCACCATTTTATGCAAAGTGAAGAGGGAGGCTTCTGGGTTGCTCATCTCCATCTTTTCCCCCAAATGTTACACTATTGTAGTGCGGCCTGATCTGAACAGAAGAGAACTGTTGATAAGAAGATTTAAGTAATAAAAAATAAAATTGAAAATATATTTTAAAAAATAAAAAATCAACAAAATTTAGCACTGATTCGTATTGAATACAATGGAAAGTGCTAATCTATACACAGTCATTACTCTTTTAAACTTCATCCATGTGTTGATTTTCTAATGAGCAATTTAGTTCCACATTTATGTGTCAATGTAGTGGTAATAATGACTTTATTCTAGGAATGATCCTGCTTTAATATATATTTATTCTCCCAAACCTCTTTACTTCAATAAAATTAATGTAGAAAAACCCATGGAATATTTTGATTTCTTAGCAGTTGTGGGTTATGTTTTACCCCTTTCCTGAAATGTGTTTCATAATATTACGACAATTTGTTAGTTCTTCAAATTTAAAGAATCTTAATCTATATGGAAAGGAAGTCCAAGTTATGGTGCCAAACTGTTAATTTGGAATTTATTAATTTGTGAGTCACTAACTCTGACTCACAGTGTTTCATGTCAGCATTCTTACGTGCCCCTGGTCGTTCTTGGTTGATGCAAACTAATCCTGCCATAGAGAGAAGCCTATATAAGTAGTTTAGAGGATTTCACATCTGCATTATCTTGAGAATTTCCTGGTTATTTTTGGGTCTCCTTCGAAAGAGAGCTAAGTCATGGTGTTTCTGGCATACTCATGTAGTCGACTCTTCTTCCTCCCTTCTCTACGAAGCACCTGTCATTCTCTGGGGGGGAGGGAGGAGGCTGTGGAGATATTTGATATACCCAAAGAGAAGACATAGGCTGCTTCATCCACCCTCCCCGTGAGCCACGGGGAACATCCTCTTGAGACACTGTGATGATGCAGGGGCTTCTGAGTGTGCTTTGTAAGCAGTAGTGACACGGGTCATTTGGCTAACACAGCGGTTCCCAATCTTAACATCAGAAAAATGGAAGTGGGTTTTGGAGACTTCTACAGGACATTATGAGACCTCAGAAGGCCAGTAGAGTGTGTCGCCAGCCAGGGACAACCCAGAACAAGACTCCTTGGACGCCAAATCTGGTTGCAAGTTGGAGCCATTTGGATGCAAGGGCCGTTGGTAGGGACCAACCCACAATTCAAGAAATGAATATATAGGTAATGGGTGGGGGGTATGGGGAAGCAAACAGAAGTGCATCTGCCCTTAAGAAATCTGCCAATACCAAGGGGTAGCAGTATGTGGTTTTTTTCCCTTCCATTTTTGCAGATAACAATTTGCAAACTATTTCTCCTTTATGGGTATAACTTTCCATTCTGTTGACTTCATTTTTCCATTTCCCCTGATTCTCAATGGAGTAGAGTAGCACTGCTGCCCACTCCACCTCCTTTTTTTCCTTCACCAGGTTCTTCAAAGTGAAGTGGAGCAGGTGTGGAGGAGGGAGGCTTTTGGTGGCTCTTCTTCCTGCCAATCATCACCAGCTAATGAATGTTTGGAAGTCCCACTGAGGGGGACCAGAGAATTATTCTGCTGAGAGGTTGATGAACATGATTTCCTTTTGCATAGTCAGACCAATTATAATTTGAAGCAGGTGTTTATACACCCTGTACTTATCTAATTTTCTTTGTTTCTATGGCTTCTTCTCCAGGACTCTTGGGAATTACAACTGTCAGTAGCAAAACCAAAAGTCAGAAGGCTGCTGCTGTTAAGATCTCCTGTGGTACTCACAGTTGAGGTAAGAGACAAAGAGGGCTTCCTGAGCCTGATTGCTGAAACTTGGCATTACTTTTCCCCTTTTGGCTCCAAATAATTTGAGTGAAGCCCAACTGTGCTTCCCACAGATGCGCAAATGTAAATGTGGAATGGCAAATTTACTTCATGCAAGATGGTGGCATTAATGACATTAGTGTTAGTCCTGTTGCCTCAGACCATCTGCAAGTTGCCCCTTCATAAATGCAATGTCTGTGAGCCTCTTCCTATTGATCACCAGTATTATCAGCCAGGAGATCTCATCATTGGTAGCATCATTGCGCAGAACTACTTGTTTTTAAATCCAATAGCCTTTGAAAAGCGTCCTTCTCCTGAACACATTGACGATGTTGTGTAAGGTATTGTTTTGCAAAATATTTAAGATGGGTAAGATTTAGCTTTGGTTGATTTATGGGGCTAAACCAGAAATCTTATTTAGCATGACAGCATAGCCCTGACTGCCCCACTCAATCATCCATCTCAAGCAATGTTTCTGTAGCTTGTTCAGATAGGGATCCAATACATTCCAAGCCATTTTCTGTAAGCACTTCTCTGCAAGCAGCAAGGATTGTTGATGAAGAACATTCTGGTTGTATAGCAATGCCGTACGTCATGTCATTTTGCATGTTTATATTCCAAAAATATTTTGCACAAAATCTTTGTCAAGATATTTAGAATACATCTTGTTGCTAATTGTTGCATGAATTGTTGATTAAGAATTTTCTGGTTATATAGCAATGTCAGCTTTTTTTGCACGCTTATTTTCCTGAGATTTTATGCATGCAATCTTTCTCAAGTTATTTAGAAAATATCTTGCTGCTATTTTTTAAAAAAGGTATTTTTCAAGTTTTCAGACATGCTTTTCTTTCCACGCACTATTTGGGCATTTATTTTAAATATTCCAAGTGCTAAATATTTGAAATGCTAAAATAGTTAGGCAATATTTAAGCATTTATTACATTTTCTGTTTTACCCATGAACCTGTAATAAAGACACAAAACAAAGTCGCTGAGTTAATCAGGGCCACTTTATTTATTTTGAAATACGCAGCAGGGCAAAACTTAACTTCCCAAAATGTGCGTGGATTGGACTCTGGGAGAAAGAGTCCCGGGGCCCAATCCCATCAAACACTCCAGGGCCGATGCAGCTATGCCAAGGGGGGTATGTGTGGCATTCAGTGTTGGGGCAGTCATGGAGGCCTCCTCAAGATAAGTGAATGTTTGTTCCCTTATCTAGGGGCTGCATTGCAGCTGCATTGGTGCTGGGAAGTTGGATAGGGTTGAGCCCTTAGCCATCTACCTTCTCCTTTAGGGGCTAAGCGTACTGTCTGACTCAAGACTGCACTGAGTCCAAGACTGAGTGTGCCTGTCATAGCCAACCCTTCTGAGTTGAGGCAGCTGAGCTGGAATTTGCCCACCAGCCAGGCCATAAGGCTCATTTCCTTCTGCCATCCAGGGGATTTCCAGTCAGCCTCCTTGAGTTGGTCAAGCATCAGCAGAGTGGTACTGGTTCTCCCTCTGGCCATACAGCCTCAGAATGGACACCTGATGATTATTCTTACCTCCTGCCCCTGAACGCTACCAGCTAAAGTGACCTAAATGGGGACAAACCTAACTGAAAACACTGGAATGTTCAACTATACACTGGGGTAGGCAGAAAAAAAAGAAAAAAAAATGCCAATTACAAGCCAGTTTAAAAAAAAAGTTCCTACCTGGTCTTCAAAGAACAAGCAGCTAGTCTCTGACTATAGAAAGGGTGGATGGGCAAGGATGCTGTCTGGAGATGACTGAGCTGCCGAGTTGCATCTGCTCCTGGAGTGCAAGACTGTCCCACCTCCCCACAATATTCCCCCAATCATAGGGCACCTCTGATATGTGTGCATGAGGCAAGGTGGGACAAAGATGCCAGCATGCAAATGGCATGTTAACGGTCTTGTATGGTTACTTTTAAGAATTGAAGCATTAAATGTTTGTATATCTGTTTTAAGTAGGAGCTTCCAAAGTAGTTCTACCACCTCATATAAAGCCCAAAGTTCTGTTTTGTATAATGATGTCCATTTGCACTTCCCTGGAATAGGACCATGTGCTGTACTGAAATGATACTGGGAATGCCACATTCTGAGGCAGGTGCACTTTAGTGCATCATATAACTGTCATTGCAGGGTGTTGACTCAACATTACCAACACATCATGGCCTTGGTCTTTGCTGTTGGTGAGCTGAATGAAAATCCCCAGATCTTACCCAACGTCACCCTCGGTTTCCACATCTATAATAGCCACTCAAGTATAGTCTGGATCTACCAAGCGTCCCTGGAACTCCTCTCCACACGAGGTGGATTCATTCCTAACTACAAGTGTGATATCCAGAACTTTCCAGAAGCAATCATTGGAGGACCCACCTCTCACCTTCTTCGTCACATGGCAACCATTCTTAGCATCTACAAGATTCCACAGGTGAGGTGTGCAGTTAGAGCAGATGCAATCTAGATGCCCAACTACTGAGGTTGTGTGTGTGTTTGTGTGTGTGTGTGTGTGTGTGTGTGTGTGAGAGAGAGAGAGAGAGAGAGAGAGAGAGAGAGAGAGAGTGCATAGCAACCTATCTCTGAAAAGCTGCTTATAATCTGACATGGATATTCTATTGTGTGTGATGCATCACTGTAGCTCACATGCAAAGTAGTTTTAATTTTGAATTTTTTTCCCCAAAATAATTTTTTATTTAGCTCACATATGACTCTGCTCCAGTGATGGATAACCAGATGGAAGCTGCTTTCTTCCACTGCCTGTTCCCAAATGGAGCCCATCAATATAGAGGCATTCTTCACTTACTTCTTCATTTCAGCTGGATATGGATTGGGGTGATATGTGCAGATAATGACCTTGGAGAGAAGTTTATACAAGATGTGCTTCCCAGGTTTTCCCAAAGTGGTATTTGCTTTGAGTTCATAGAAAAATTTCCACAAGAAAGTTTTTCAAATAACATGGTTGAAGAAGTGGACAACTGGCTTGGGCTATACAATATTGTCATGGGAAGTACTGCCAACGTGGTAGTCATACATGGGGAAATTCATACCACAGTAATCTTCAGATTGATGCTTGAAATGCCTGCATTTGAGGATGTACCCATGAAGAGGAAAAGCAAGGTCTGGGTTATGACAGCCCAGATGGAACTAATGTCACTTCCCTTTCAAGGAGGTTGGGACATCCACTTCATCCACGGTGCTCTATCCTTTGCCATTCATTCAAAGCAGGTGACAGGATTCAACACATTTCTCCGTAACAGAAAACCAGCCTCAGACAAAGGAGATGGTTTTATCAGAGTGTTTTGGGAACAGGCATTTGGCTGTGTGTTCCCCAACTCCAAGGTGAATGGGGAAATCTGCACTGGGGAGGAGAAGCTGGAGACTCTGCCCGGCGCTGTTTTTGAAATGAGCATGACCAGCCACAGTTACAGCATCTATAATGCAGCCTATTCTGTGGCACATGCTTTGCATGCCGTTCAGTCATCCAAATTCAAACACAGAGTCAAAGCAAATGAAAAGAGATGGAATCTGAGGAACCATCAGCCGTGGCAGGTAATGTCCTGAGCATATTAAAACGGGGGTGGCAGGGCTCATCCTTTCCAGGTGTACTACAGATCCTACATCACATACAAACATCTCCTTTCAGACAAGCATCCATGTGTCAGGACTTTTCCAGATTCCATCTTAAAAATAAAGCAGCTAGTGGTTCTGCTCATATTAATTCCTTATTGAACTTGATTAATTTGTATATGGATGACTGTAATTTGTTTTCGAACCTTCTGTCGTTCTCAACTACCAACATATGAACTGAGATAAAAACTGCATGTTCCTTTGTGAACATCTTCTATGATTTTTCATTATCAGTGTAGGTTACGTTAATCATACTAAGCCATTTCTTGAGGTAGAGGTAGTGTGGACACCTGAAGCAGGTCCTCTGGTTTGCATGGAAATCTGATTAATGCAATTTTACTTTTGGGGGGAAGGTTCTGAAGACAGACCTGTTTATCTTGGGAAGTCCAGCACCCAAGTAGCCTCATAGGAGGGGGCTTTTCTCTTTCCACAAATTACATGGTGCAGAGGAGAGCAGAACAGGGGCAAGGGGGAAGGTAGGCAGCGGTGAGTTTGGCAGCAGTTGTGTCCACCAAATTCAACCCCCCTCATAGACCTGATTCCCTGACCCAGGTCCACAAGGCACATGACCGAGTAGATCCAGCTGAGCCTCAGAGGCTTAACTCTGAATAAGGCAACAAACGGTCCCTTACCTAGAGGAGGTCTCTGAACTGTCCATCTGCAGGATGCAGTGCAACCTCCTTATAATCACATAGAAGCAGCATTGTATTTTTTCCTCTTTGTCGTTCCCCTTTGGGACTAATGATGTATTCACTAGTTTCTAAATTATGATGTCATCTCCTCTGTGTTTTATTACTTATGTTACTGTATTCAGTGCCAGGGCTATGACTGGCACCATGCATATTTTGCTATATTCTCTTGTTATTCATTTAATTTGAGAGTTTTTGTGGCACTTAATTTTTGCTGCTACTAGGAATTCTGTTCCACTTAGCCTGGTTCAGGCTCTCAAGAAAGAACTGTCCACCTGGCAGGTGACCAGTTTGTTGGATATTTGCGTTGTTTTGTACAGCTTGTGATTTTTCCTCTCATATCAGCTCCACTACTTCCTGAGAAGTCTCTCCTTCAACAACAGTGCTGGGGAAATGGTTTCCTTTGATCCCGATGGAAATTTAGCTGCTGGATTCGATATTATCAACTGGGTCACGTTCCCAAACCAGTCCTTTCGCAGAGTCAAAGTTGGGAGAATACAACCTAAGGTTTCAGAAGACATCTTGCTTTCTATTGATGATGATGCCCTTGTATGGCCCAGCAAGTTTAACCAGGTAGTTGGCTACATGTGGAGACTCTCTCCAGTTATTTCTGTCATGTGAAAAAATGATTCACCATTCAGAAACTAAACAAATGCTCTGCCTGTGTCCCGTCAGTTAGTTGAGATTCCTTCAATTATTATTTCTGATCCTAAATGTTCAATTAGCAAAAACTGGAGGTAAGGGAGCATTCACTTCCTTATCCTGGAGGAAGCCTCCATTTCCCAAAGGGCTTTTCCAATGGGTGTCCTTGGTTCTGTGGCAGCCATTTTGCTGGTGGAGAATTAAGTAAGGGTTAGGGAGGAAGTATAGGGTACTGGTGCACAGACATTCTGCTGGCAACTTCCCCTGCTGCCCCCATTCTATCTCGCACTCTCCCCACCCCAACAAATTCCACATTCCTTCTGCCTCCCACCCCCCATTGCCAACTCATTGATTCCAGTGCACAATGACCTCTCCTTGACCTGGAGTCTCCAGTGGCCTTCTGTTGACCTTGTTGTGTTTGCGGCCAGAACTTCCCTTCTGGTGCCACACTCACAGTTCCTATCTAGAGTCCATTTTTGTACTTATCAGGCTTGTTTGATTTTGCATTGAAATTAGCTGCTAGGAGTAACCTGGATTGAGCACTTACAATTTATCCCAGGAGAGCATTTGTTATCTTTTGGTAGGTATAGTTGGAGGAACCCAAGTTTCCAAAATGTGTATTCCTATCTCATCCAGGACCTATTCTCAAATTCCACAAATGCCTGTGCTTTTTTGGACAAGCATGTAGACACCCTTCTAAATCTGTTTGTTTGGTAGCTGGGGGAGCACTCTGGGAGAACTTGGCTTCCTTTTCCTGAAGGTATCCAATCCTAAAGCAACCAAGGATACCTTTATATCAGATAAAGGACAGATTCACTGCTCACTGAATTGTTTTGCTGCATCTCAAAAAAGACATAGTGGAAATGTAAAAGGTGCAAAAGAGAGTGACTAAGATGATTACTGGGCTGGGGCACCCACAAAAATTGAGTGTTGGGAGGGTTAGGACAGACAAAAGAAAGTATTTCTTTACTCAGCGTGTGGTCTGTGGAACTCCTTGCCACAGGATGTGGTGATGGCGTCTGGCCTGGACTCCTTTAAAAGGGGATTGGACAAGTTTCTGTAGGAAAAATCCATTACGGGTTACAAGCCATGATGTGTATGTGCAACCTCCTGATTTTAGAAATGGGCTATTTCAGAATGCCAGATGCAGGGGAGGGCACCAGGATGAGGTCTCTTGTTATCTGGTGTGCTCTCTGGGGCATTTGGTGGGCCATTGAGAGATACAGGAAACTGGACTAGATAGGCCTATGGCCTGATCCAGTGGGGCTGTTCTTATGTTCTTATTTTTTGACAGCAACAAGATGAGGGTTTGGAGAAGCACTGATTCTCTAGTCAGTTTCTCTAAGTTGCTTTATAAGCCACTTCCCCTTTCCTCATTAATCTGGGTGAGCAGCAAAGCATAACTCAAACCTGGATTGACCAGTGAAAGTGAAAACATACTTTTTGCATCCCAACAAATCCTGTTTTTTATTTTCTTTCTTGTTTGGATAGGCACAGCCCCTTTCGCTTTGCAAAGAGAATTGTCATTCAGGATACAGAAGGAAAAAGGTGGAAGGGAAACCATTTTGCTGTTATGATTGTCTTCCCTGCCCAGAAGGGAAAATTTCAAACAAAAAGGGTAAGAAATTAAATGTATTGTGTTGATCAGATTTATACTGGTTGTTATCCTTAATTTCCCTAAGAATTAAAAATGTGTACAGAATGCAGTGATGGTGATTGCTGCTAAGAGGATCCAGTCTGATAAAGCCACACTGATTCATGTAAACCTTTAAGTATTGTGTTGCACTTCTCTGACACAAAACATGATATTTGAGTATAGCCAGACAAGATGGAGGTAGTGATCTCTCCTGGCTTGTGATATTCGAGGAGAGAATATCCTTCTTCGTTTGCCTCAATGGTCTCAAGAATTGAGTTCTAAAATGCATTAAAACCGAGGAGTGTTTTCTTTGAATATTCAACTGATTTGGGGTTTTATAATTTTCCACTTTATGCAATTAATCATACATTGGGATGCCATATTGAAAGCCATGCTTTGTTTTCCAGACACGGATCACTGTTTTCAGTGTCCAGAAGACTGCTACCCTAACAAGGAGAAGGATTTGTGCGCTCCAAAATACATTGTATACATGTCTTATGGAGAACCTCTGGGGATGAGTTTAGCCATCTTTGTTCTCATCTTTTCTTTTGCCACTGCTGTGGTGCTGGGAATTTTCATTAAGCACAAGGACACTCCCATTGTCAAAGCCAACAACCAGAATCTCACCTACACTCTTCTCATCTCCCTCCTGCTCTGTTTTCTTTGTGCTTTACTGTTCATTGGCAAACCTGAGATGGTGTTGTGTCTCCTTCAACAGACTGCATTTGGCGTCATCTTCGCAGTGGCCGTTTCTTGCATATTGGCCAAAACCATGATTGTGGTTCTTGCTTTCATGGCCACTAAACCAGGGTCTAAGATGAAGAAATGGGTGAGGAAACCACTGGCCTGTTACGTGGTTTTCACCTGCTTCCTTCTTCAAGCCCTCCTTTGCACTGTGTGGTTGGCAAGTTCCCCTCCATTCCCCAGTCTGGACATGAACTCACTGAATGCAGAAATGGTACTGAAATGTAACGAGGGCTCAACTCTCATGTTTTACTGTGTGTTGGGCTTCCTGGGCTTTCTGGCGCTTCTCAGCTTCTGTGTGGCTTTTCTGGCCAGGAAGTTGCCAGACACTTTCAACGAAGCCAAGTTCATCACCTTCAGCATGCTGATATTTTGCAGTGTTTGGTTATCCTTTGTTCCAGCTTACCTGAGTACGAAAGGGAAATACATGGTGGCTGTGGAGATCTTCTCCATCCTGGCCTCCAGTGCTGGGTTGCTGGTCTGCATCTTTTCCCCCAAATGCTACACAATCCT
This sequence comes from Tiliqua scincoides, assembly GCF_035046505.1. Classification (NCBI taxonomy): domain Eukaryota; kingdom Metazoa; phylum Chordata; class Lepidosauria; order Squamata; family Scincidae; genus Tiliqua; species Tiliqua scincoides. The sequence goes on along the minus strand of NC_089825.1, from coordinate 135,935,009 downwards.
TTTGCGGCCTGATTTGAACAGAAGAGAACTCATGATAAGAAGACTTAAGTAACAACAACAACAAAAATACATAAAAATAAATAAAAATTAAAATTAAAAATTAAAAAAAGATTTATACAATGGAAATTGCTAATCCATTCACAGTCATGACTCTTTTAAGCTTCATCCATGTGTTGGTTTTCTAATGAGGAATTCAACCCCCGCTTTATGTGTCAATGTAGTGGAGATAATGGCTTTAATCTTGGAGTGATCCTGCTTTAATATAGAATATATACATTATCCCAAACCTCTTTACTTCAATAATATTAATGTAGGGCGAAAAAAATCAATATTTTGATTTCTTAGCCATCGTGGGTTGCTTTACCCTTTTCCTGAAATGTGTTTCATAATGTTATGACAATCTGATAATTCCTCAAATTTGGAGAACCTTAATCTGTATGGAAAGGAAGTACAAGAAGGGTGAAAGGGAGGGTAAAAAGAGTCCAATCTCTCCAGAGTGCATGGAGGCTGCTTAAAACAATAGTAATAGAGGCCCAGCAGAGGTGTATACCACAAAGAAAGAAGGGTTCCACTAAATCCAGGAGGGTGCCCGCATGGCTAACCAGCCAAGTTAGAGAGGCTGTGAAGGGCAAGGAAGCTTCCTTCCGTAAATGGAAGTCTTGCCCTAATGAGGAGAATAAAAAGGAACATAAACTGTGGCAAAAGAAATGTAAGAAGGTGATACTGGAGGCCAAGCGAGACTATGAGGAACGCATGGCCAGCAACATTAAGGGGAATAATAAAAGCTTCTTCAAATATGTTAGAAGCAGGAAACCCGCCAGAGAAGCGGTTGGCCCTCTGGATGGTGAGGGAGGGAAAGGGGAGATAAAAGGAGACTTAGAGATGGCAGAGAAATTAAATGAGTTCTTTGCATCTGTCTTCATGGCAGAAGACCACGGGCAGATACTGCTGCCCGAACGGCCCCTCCTGACCAAGGAATTAAGTCAGATAGAGGTTAAAAGAGAAGATGTTTCAGACCTCATTGATAAATTAAAGATCAATAAGTCACCGGGCCCTGATGGCATCCACCCAAGAGTTATTAAGGAATTGAAGAATGAAGTTGCAGACCTCTTGACTAAGGTATGCAACTTGTCCCTCAAAACGGCCATGGTGCCAGAAGATTGGAGGATAGCAAATGTCACGCCTATTTTTAAAAAGGGAAAGAGGGGGGACCCGGGCAACTATAGGCTGGTCATCCTAACATCCATACCGGGTAAGATGGTGGAATGCCTCATCAAAGATAGGATCTCAGAACACATAGACGAACAGGCCTTGCTGAGGGAGAGTCAGCATGGCTTCTGTAAGGGTAAGTCTTGCCTCACGAACCTTATAGAATTCTTTGAAAAGGTCAACAGGCATGTGGATGCGGGAGAATCCGTGGACATTATATATCTGGACTTTCAGAAGGCGTTTGACACTGTCCCTCACCAAAGGCTACTGAAAAAACTCCACAGTCAGGGAATTAGAGGACAGGTCCTCTCTTGGATTGAGAACTGGTTGGAGGCCAGGAAGCAGAGAGTGGGTGTCAATGGGTAATTTACACAACGGAGAGAGGTGAAAAGCGGTGTGCCCCAAGCATCTGTCCTGGGACCGGTGCTTTTCAACCTCTTCATAAATGACCTGGAGACAGGGTTGAGCAGTGAAGTGGCTAAGTTTGCAGACGACACCAAACTTTTCCAAGTGGTGAAGACCAGAAGTGATTGTGAGGAGCTCCAGAAGGATCTCTCCAGACTGGCAGAATGGGCAGCAAAATGGCAGATGCGCTTCAATGTCAGTAAGTGTAAAGTCATGCACATTGGGGCAAAAAATCAAAACTTTAGATATAGGCTGATGGGTTCTGAGCTGTCTGTGACAGATCAGGAGAGAGATCTTGGGGTGGTGGTGGACAGGTCGATGAAAGTGTCGACCCAATGTGCGGCGGCAGTGAAGAAGGCCAATTCTATGATTGGGATCATTAGGAAGGGTATTGAGAAAAAAACGGCTAGTATTATAATGCCGTTGTACAAATCTATGGTAAGGCCATACCTGGAGTATTGTGTCCAGTTCTGGTCGCCGCATCTCAAAAAAGACATAGTGGAAATGGAAAAGGTACAAATGAGAGCGATTAAGATGATTACGGGGCTGGGGCACCTTCCTTATGAGGAAAGGCTACGGCGTTTGGGCCTCTTCAGCCTAGAAAAGACACGCCTGAGGGGGGACATGATTGAGACATACAAAATTATGCAGGGGATGGACAGAGTGGATAGGGAGATGCTCTTTACACTCTCACATAATACCAGAACCAGGGGACATCCACTAAAATTGAGTGTTGGGCGGGTTAGGACAGACAAAAGAAAATATTTCTTTACTCAGCTTGTGGTCGGTCTGTGGAACTCCTTCCACAGGATGTGGTGATGGCGTCTAGCCTAGACACCTTTAAAAGGGGATTGGACAAGTTTCTGGAGGAAAAATTCATTATGGGGTACAAGCCATGATGTGTATGTGCAACCTCCTGATTTTAGAAATGGGTTACGTCAGAATGCCAGATGCAAGGGAGGGCACCAGGATGAGGTCTCTTGTTATCTGGTGTGCTCCCTGGGGCATTTGGTGGGCCGCTGTGAGATACAGGAAGCTGGACTAGATGGGCCTATGGCCTGATCCAGTGGGGCTGTTCTTATGTTCTTATGTAAGAAATGGTGCCAAACTGTTAATTTGGAATATATTAATTTGTGAGTCACTAACTCTGACTCACAGTGTTTCATGTCCACATTCTTATGTGCCCCTGGTCATTCCTGGCTGATGCAGACCAAGCCTGCCATAGAGAGAAGCTTATATAAGTAGTTTAGAGGATCTCACATCTGCATTATCTTGAGAATTTACTGGTTACTTTTATGTCTGCTTTGCCAGAGAGCTAAGTAATGGTGTTTCTGGCATACTCATGCAGTACCATCTTCTTCCTTCCTTCTCCATGAAGCACCTGTCATTCTCCGCAAAGCACTGTGATTATCCAGGGTGCTATGAAGAGGGTTGATAGACCCAAAGAGAGGACATAGGCTGCTTTTTCCATTCTCACCGTGAGCCACTGGGAGCATCCTTTTGAAAAACTGTGATGATGCAGGGGCTTCTGAGGGTGCTTTACAAGCAGTAGAGGCATGAGTCTTTTGGCTAACACAGCGGTTCTCAAATGTAACATCAGAAAACCAGAAGTGGGTTTTGGAGTCTTCTGTCGTCCATTAAGAGGCCTGAGACTGGCAGTAGAGTGGGTCACCAACCTGGTACAGCCCAGAACAAGGCTGCCAAATCTGCTTCCAAGTTGGAGCCATTTGGACGCAAGGGCAGTTGGTAGGGCCCAACCCACAATCCACCTCACATGGCCTCACAACCCACTGGAGGGGTGGTGACCCACACTTTGGGAAAGGCGGGGCTAGCACATACTATTGCTATCACCAAGATCTAGGACACCAGATTTCAGGACTGGACCTCAGAATGAATGTGGTCCCACCTGATTGCACCTTAATGGTAATGAATGTTTGGTGACCCACCTGACTGCACCTTAATGGTAAAGATGAGGTCAAACAGCTAGGCCCTGTGTTGATATGAACCATCTGTTCCTTTCCGGGGAGGTTTTTAGAAATTGCCCAGGAAGAGAGTTTTGTTAAAAGATACTTTGAATACAATTTTCCAATGTTTGATAATAAACTTATTGGGCGATAATTTGAGGGTGATGAAGGGTCACCTTTTTTGTAGACTGGAATGAGAGTAGATGTCAACCAGGCATCAGGAAAACGACCTGTGGAATTAACCAAGGTAAAAAAGGATGCAAGTGGTTCTGCCCACCAATTGGGATTATTAGACAAAGTCTCATTCAAAATGTTATCGGGCCCAGGAGCTTTACCGGGTTTTAAAGAAAGAATTAACTCATGTATTTCATTAGGGGAAACTGGAGGCCATTCCAAGAGATCCTGTGGAGTACTGCTGGGAAGTTGAATTGGGGACAAAGATGAGAATTTTTTTGAAAAAAAGTCAACCCAGGTAACTGCAGAGATAGATGGAAGCAAATTTGAAATTGAACAGGTTGATCTGGAAACTAAAGTCCAAAAGGCCTTTTGAATATGGGAAATAATTGCAGAATGTAATTGGTCCCACTTACGCAGAGCATACTGATGTCTTTTCTCATCAAATAATTCATAGCATGTTCTGCGTAAATAAAAATAGTCTCTTAAAAAAGATGGGATTGGATGAGAACGAATGAAAAAAAAAGAGAGCGTATGATTGGTTTTCAGGCAGGAGCTTCTACCCTTGATCATATTTTTACGTTGACTTATTTAGCAGAGAAGTATTTTATTTATAATAAAGCTAACCTTTTTGCTGCATTTGTTGATCTCCAAGGTGCTTTTGATTCTGTGAATAGAGAACTTTTATGGTCTAAACTACTTAAATGGGGAATGTATTGGCAACCTTCAGTCTCGAAAGACTATGGTATCGCGCTCTGAATGGTGGTTCTGGCACAGCGTCTAGTGTGGCTGAAAAGGCCAATCCGGGAGTGACAATCCCTTCCACACCGGGAGCAAGTGCAGTCTGTCCCTGGTCTGTCTCCCTGGCTATGGGCCTTCCTTCTTTGCCTCTTAGCCTCAGACTGTTGGCAAAGTGTCTCTTCAAACTGGGAAAGGCCATGCTGCACAGCCTGCCTCCAAGCGGGCCGCTCAGAGGCCAGAGTTTCCCACTTGTTGAGGTCCATCCCTAAGGCCTTCAGATCCCTCTTGCAGATGTCCTTGTATCGCAGCTGTGGTCTGCCTGTAGGGCGCTTTCCTTGCACGAGTTCTCCATAGAGGAGATCCTTTGGGATCCGGCCATCATCCATTCTCACGACATGACCAAGCCAACGCAGGCGTCTCTGTTTCAGCAGTGAATACATGCTAGGGATTCCCGCACGTTCCAGGACTGTGTTGTTTGGAACTTTGTCCTGCCAGGTGATGCCGAGGATGCGTCGGAGGCAGCGCATGTGGAAAGCGCTCAGTTTCCTCTCCTGTTGTGAGTGAAGAGTCCATGACTCGCTGCAGTACAGAAGTGTACTCAGGACGCAAGCTCTGTAGACCTGGATCTTGGTATGTTCCGTCAGCTTCTTGTTGGACCAGACTCTCTTTGTGAGTCTGGAAAACGTGGTAGCTGCTTTACCGATGCGCTTGTTTAGCTCGGTATCGAGAGAATGAGTGTCGGAGATCGTTGAGCCAAGGTACACAAAGTCATGGACAACCTCCAGTTCATGCTCAGAGATTGTAATGCAGGGAGGTGAGTCCACATCCTGGACCATGACCTGTGTTTTCTTCAGGCTGATTGTCAGTCCAAAATCTTGGCAGGCCTTGCTAAAACGATCCATGAGCTGCTGGAGATCTTTGGCAGAGTGGGTAGTGACAGCTGCATCGTCGGCAAAGAGGAAGTCACGCAGACATTTCAGCTGGACTTTGGATTTTGCTCTCAGTCTGGAGAGGTTGAAGAGCTTTCCGTCTGATCTGGTCCGGAGATAGATGCCTTCTGTTGCAGTTCCAAAGGCCTGCTTCAGCAGGACAGCGAAGAAAATCCCAAACAAGGTTGGTGCAAGAACACAGCCCTGCTTCACTCCGCTTCGGATGTCAAAAGGGTCTGATGTGGAGCCATCGAAGACAACAGTGCCCTTCATGTCCTTGTGGAAAGATCTGATGATGCTGAGGAGCCTGGGTGGACATCCAATCTTGGGGAGAATCTTGAAGAGGCCGTCTCTGCTGACCAGGTCGAAAGCCTTTGTGAGATCTATGAAGGCTATAAAGAGTGGCTGTCGTTGTTCCCTGCATTTCTCCTGCAGTTGTCTAAGGGAGAATACCATATCAGTGGTGGACCTGTTGGCTCGGAATCCACACTGCGATTCTGGATAGACGCTCTCTGCAAGTACCTGGAGCCTCTTTAGTACAACTCGGGCAAACAGCTTTCCTACAACGCTAAGGAGAGAGATGCCGCGGTAGTTGTTGCAGTCACCCCTGTCACCTTTGTTCTTGTACAGCGTGATGATGTTTGCATCCCTCATGTCTTGAGGTACTCCACCTTCTCTCTGGCAGAGACAGAGGATTTCATGCAGCTCAGTGACGATGATCTCTTTGCAGCATTTTAGGACTTCCGCAGGGATGCTGTCTTTTCCAGGTGCCTTGCCAAAGGCAAGGGAGTCCAGGGCCACGTGAAGTTCTTCTAGGGTTGGTTCACTGTCAAGCTCTTCCAGCACAGGCAGGCACTCAATGTTGTTCAGTGCTTCTTCGGTGACTACATTTTCTCTGGAATATAGCTCAGAGTAGTGCTGCACCCAGCGTTCCATCTGCTGCGCCCGATCCTGGATGACCTCGCCTGTGGCAGACTTCAGAGGGGCAATTTTCTTCTGTGTTGGACCTAGGGCCTGCTTGATACCATCATACATCCCCTTGATGTTGCCCGTGTCAGCTGCTATCTGTATCTCGGAACAGAGCTGGAGCCAGTAGTCGTTAGCACATCTCCTGGCAGTCTGTTGGACTTTGCTGCGAGCAGTTCGGAGGACCTGCAGGTTGCGCTCACTGGGACAGGCCTTGTATGCTGCTTGAGCTCTCCTCTTTTCCTCAATGACTGGTGTCAACTCCTCAGAGTGGGCTTCAAACCAGTCTGCCGCCTTGTTGGTCTTCTTGCCGAATATGGACAAGGCGGTGTTGTAAACGGTATTCTTGAAATGTTCCCATCTGTTGGATGCGTTTGCGTCGGCCGGGCCTGGAAGAGATTCCTCAAGCGCTTGTGCAAATTCCTCCACTTTTCTCTGATCCCGGGTCTTGCTGGTATCAATGCGAGGTCTTCCTTCCTTTTTCGTGTGATACAGTCGCTTTGTTTGCAGTTTCACTCTGCTGCACACCAGGGAGTGGTCAGTGTCGCAGGCAGCACCATGATAACTGCGTGTGATCTTGATGCTGGGAAGGCTGGAGCGTCTGGTGAGGATCAGGTCGAGCTGGTGCCAGTGCTTTGATCTTGGATGTCTCCAAGAGACTCTATGTTGGGGCTTTGTGTTGAAGAACGTGTTGCTGACACAGAGACCGTGATGACAGCAAAACTCTAGCAGGCGTTGGCCATTTTCGTTCATCCTCCCAGTGCCAAACTGACCTAAGCAAGTGGGCCATGAACTGTTATCAGCACCAACTCTAGCATTGAAATCGCCGAGGATGAACAATGGCTCTTTTACAGGGATTTTCTTGACAGTGGTGGCCAGGTCATCATAGAATTTGTCTTTGGCTTCTGCTGGAGACGACAGAGTCGGTGCATAAGCACTGATGAGAGTGATAGGTCCTGCAGATGACTGGAGCTGCAGGGACAAAATTCTTTCACTTCCCACAGTAGGTGGGATGATGGATTTCAGCAGGGTATTTCTGACCGCAAAGCCAACGCCATGTTCCCTGGTTTCGTTTGGTGGTTTTCCCTGCCAGAAAAATGAGAAATTTCTCTCCTTGACAGATCCGGAATCTGGCAGCCTAGTCTCTTGAAGGGCGACGATGTCCATCTGCAGTCTGCTCAGCTCCATGTCGATGACAGCTGTTTTGCGTGCGTCGTCTATTTCTTGCAGGTCATCAGAGAAGCCAGGTGTCATTGTCCTAACGTTCCAGGTGCCCAGCTTTAGGGCAGTAGTTTTCTGTTTTCTGTTGCATGGTGCAGAGTTGTCGATCCGCTTGTCGGTTTTCACCCTAAACCCCACGCACCCCATGAGGTTAACGGACCGTGGCGAGGCAACACCTTACTGGCTGGGGACTGCCCAGCTTAAGGCGGGCGGTAGCTGCCCAATGAGATGCAATGATCTCTCCCACCGTCGGAAGCAGCCCCTGGCGTCATGCTCTACGCCAATCGAGCAAAGACTTATAACCGGTAAACTGCTGCTTCCCGTGTTGTGCCGACGCCGTATGGCGAAGTTGGAGTGTCCTCTCCAGTGCGCGAAGCCTGGGTAAAGAAGGTATGGAGGATAGGCTGTTACCCATGCAGCAAATCCCCCCTCTCCACGTCGCTGGAATGGTCCAATGGAAAGGCAGAAGCCAATACGGTTGGTTCCAGCGGCGTCGCAGGAGTTGCCAGAACGTGACTGTGTTCAGCCATGAACTGCCTAAGGGACTCCGGCTCCTGATTTTGCCTCGAGGTTGACTCCTGAAGCCTTTTCCAGAACTGGATGTAGCCACAAGGCAGTGGAGGTTTGAGGTCAGAGTTTCCTTCTCTTAGATGAGCTGCCTTCCTAGGCTGACGAGTCCCATCTACCCGGTGGCTGTTTAGTCGCCTCTTACGACAAGTACAGCCAAACTGAGAGCCTATTCTTAGCCCCAGCCCCCAGGGGAGAAAAACACATACACACATACACACCCCCAGAGGTAGCATTTCCTTCTAATAAGGAAACAGCAACTTTAGAGCAAATGTGGTCTGGCCCATCAGTCTCTTGTGCCCCTCATACAAACTAGGGGAAGCTAGAACTTTGGGAAGATGGGTGCTAAATCCTACACATGAAAAGCTCTTGTGTCTGTCATCATCTCTAGTTCTGGGCCCTTGCTGATTAACTTCAGTTCTCTTACTTTCTTCAGTATCTCTGAAAGGCACCGACAGAGAGGTTCTGGGAATATGCACATTTATTGACTCAGAAGATGATTAATCAGCTACAAATTCTTCTAACTGGTAAACAGTCCTATTTATATCTAGGGTTGATTACACTTGCATAAATCTGCTTATGCATAATAGTTGAGCTGAAAAAGTGCCTGTTTTGTGAATCGGGCTATGTGATTTCAGTAGGGTTACCCTCAAGTGAAATTGTAGCATTGCATTTTTACAACTTGCTCTAAAGTACTAAGGATAAAGTTGTGCCTTAGTAGTGGGTTTGGCTGATGGTCCTTTTTTCTTGTTGAGCAAATTCCTCCAAGGGGTGAGATGCAAAGCAGCTTCAACTCCTTCCCCTGACATCTGTAGTATCACCTGAATAGAATGGGAGGAAAATGAGAGGTACCAATTTAGAAGGGGAAGGGAGGAGAAGAGCAAAAGAAATACGTCATCCAAAATGGTGTTTAGTTAATCAGAGACCCTTTATAGTTTGTTTACCGTGAAATTCTAAGCAAGTGTACTTGGTTGTGAGTTTTTGAGTGCAAGTGATGTCCTTAGTGAGTGAGGACAAACCAACCTTTTTCTAGATTTTCTGCTATCAGATATAATTAGGGTTACCAGATACAAAGGTGAACAGGGTGCCTATACCTTTAACCATTGTATAGGGGAGGGGATTTTGGCAGGTGCTGCTCAGCAAAGAAGGCTTTAAAAAGCTGCACCTGCCAAAGTTCCTTCTTCTATACCAGGGGTGCCCAAACTTTTTGGCAGGAGGGCCACATCATCTCTCTGACACTGTGCCGGGGGGGCTGGGGGAAAAACTAATTTACATTTCAAATTTGAATAAATTTACATAAATGAATATATTAGAGATGTAACGTATATGAATGAGTGAAGGTCTTGCAATAGCTCAAGGCCTATAAGAGGCCTTGCACAAAGCAAGGCCAGCCTAACAGTTGGCCATCACGCTGAGAGCAGTTGCATTAGGCTAGCATGGGCTCCAGCAAGTCTCCGGAGGCTCAGTGGAGACTGGGGTCTCCCTAAGGGCCGCTTTGGGATTCCTCGAGGGCCGCAAGTGGCCCCAGGGCCAGGGTTTGGGCATCCCTGTTCTATGCAGTGGTTGGGGGTATGGGCACTCTGTCCCATTTTTGTATCTGGTAACCCTAGATATAAATAGGACTGTTTACCAGTTAGAATGGGGAATAGACTTGTGTTTATTATTCCTGCTACGTCAATTACACTCTCAAAATTTTTGTCAGGTTCGGATCCCGAATTCTAATATTCTCACTGACAGATTTCCTATTCACAATGGTGTCCGCCAGGGTTGTATCCTTGCTCCCTTATTATTCAATTTATTTCTATCTGATTTACCTTCTTTTCTTTCTTCTTCTACTCATTCTACTCCGGTTCTAAATGGGGTCCCTGTCTTTACCCTCTTGTATGCAGATGATGCAGTACTATTATCTCTAACTAAATCTGGACTTCGCTGCATCTTGGCTAAATTTCAGGAGTACTGTACACTAAATGACCTAACAATCAATTCAAACAAAACTCAAATTATGGTGTTTTCCCGCTCTTGGTCCCCTACAACATGGACGATAGGTCCAAATATATATAAGCAAGTCCAGTCTTATAAATATTTGGGTCTTATATTTCATTATAAACTTTCTTGGTCTCTTCATAAGAAAGCTATCACTTCATCTCTTTCTCCCCAACTTAAAGCCATTTTAAAAATTTTTTATAATGAAGGTAACCAGTATGTTCCTGCTGCTATCCAGATCTTTCAGTCCAAAATTCTTTCTCATTTGTTTTATGGTGCCCCAATTTGGATTAAAGCAATAAATAAGGATATTGATCAGATCGCAGCATCTTTTTTTCATAGAATTCTAGGGATTCCAAATTTAATTCGTGTTTCCACAATTATCCTAGAATTAGGTATCCATCTTCCAACAACTACAGCCTGGTTACTTACTTTTAAATATTGGCTTAAGCTGTTTTTAAATTCTCATTCCGGTTCCTTATTATATGATTTGTTAATAGATTCTTATTTTTCTTCTTGGTTTCAGTTGATAGAAAATAAACTTGCTTCTCTCGACCTCTCATTAGAATCCCTGGCAGATATGAGTCTTCCAAGAGCATATTCATTGATAAAAGACAAGCTCTTAGCACTTGAATTCAATTATCTAAGTAATAGTCTCAATTCTGTTTGTTCCCCTCTTTCCCTTGGTTTGGCCCCATCCTTTAATCATGCATCTAATTATTTTTATGCATTAACCAATCCGTTACATAGACGAGCCTTTATGTTAGCTCGCCTCAACATTTTCCCGTCGGCAGTTCATTCTGGCCGTTTTTTTAACATTCCACGGGAGAAAAGGCTCTGTCTCTTTTGTCATGAGACTCCTGATTTTTTGTTTCATATACTCTTTCTTTGCCCAGCACACTTTGATATTCGGAATCATTACCTTGATTCTTGGATCCCTTCTGACCTTATCCCCTCTGATATTATTCTCTCCAAGTTTATGAGTGATGTTTGTGATTCCCTAACTGCAGCTGTTGCTGGTTATTTATCCGAGATCCTTAAAGTAACGCTTTTAGAATTTAAATAATTCTAGTATCTTGTTTAAATTGTTGAGTGTTATGCAAATTGTCATGTCAATTGTAAAGTACAATTGTTAATCGTTTGATATGCCAATAAAGGTTTCAGAAAGAAGAAAGATATGAACCATCCATTATTAGCTTCTGGCTGTTTTTGTTCCACTCATTGGGTTTAGTCAGTGAGCAAAGAGGAGGACAACAGTAGAAAATCACAGATGTCACAGGAATACGAAATGCTGTTTGACTGTTCAATTCACCCAGTGTCTTATTCTGGGGCAAAGCAGTGAACCACCAGAAATGGTGGCCAAAACTCTTCTGACTTAGCTCCGAATTGACCTAATTATATGGGCTGGTCTGGGGCTGTAACTAGCATTCTAGGGGTGGTCCCCACTTTATGGCTGTCGTAACTTGCCTTCTGGAAGCGCAGACCACGTGTACTCCAGTTTTCCCTTCAATTGTGAGGGGCTTCATTTCATGGAGAGCCACACTCTGTGGATCATGGTGGACGCTGCTGGGGACAGCACCAGGGTCAGAAGTTAGCAGTGGCAGCTATCCTGTTTTTCCACTGCATAAAGTAGCACCTATGCCTCCTTTTCTCCTTTGCCAATTTCTTCATTCTGAAGTGGAGAAGGTGCACAGCAGGAAGCGGGTGGGATGTTCAGCTGTGCACACACACACAGTGGGGACAAAAACATGGAGGATGCATCTGCCCTCGAAGCAGACCTCAAAGCAGCATATCTTATCTGTCGTTTGAAATGCATTGAGTGTAGTCAGAATCAAGGTTCTCTCTCTCTCTCTGCACACTCGCACTGCACTAGCACAGCCCCAGTCAGGGTGGAAATTGAGAATTTGTTTTACTGTTGAGGAACTGAAAAACAAGCTTCTTGAAAGACAAGAAATGCAAGCGTCTGGATTGGGTAGTGGAAATACTGTGTTTATGCCATGGCAAGAAAGGTTGCATTTTGATTTCAAAGAACAAAACAGGGGAGTCCCCGATCTCCACCGGAGATATATTGCTGGGGCCCCATGAGGACACTGGAAACTGCGGATGAGAGGGAGCCCCATCTCCACAGCCCCCATGCCCCCAATGCACTCCAGAACCCTTGTATATATTCACTACAGTTGTGTGAAATGCCTCTTGCTTTAACCAAACAAGCAGGTAAGCAGCTCCTTGCCATGCCTTTATGTTTAACAGAAAGGAAGCAGGCAATCTAGAAGGGAGAGTGAACTTCCTCTACGTTAATGTAAACCTATGCAAGAAACAGGGAGATAGAGAGGAACTTAACTCTCCCTCATAGATATGAGCATATAGGTAATGGGTGGGGGGTATGGGGAAATATACAGCCCATAACAGATCTGCAGTTACCACGGGGCAGCTGTATGTGATTTTGTTCCTTCCAGCTTTGCAGATAACAATTTGCAAACTATTTCTCCTTTATGTCCCCTGGGGGCTGGGGATAAGAATAGGCCCTCAGTTTGGCTGTACTTGTCGTAAGAGGCGACTAAACAGCCACCGGTTAGATGGGACTCGTCAGCCTGGGAAGGCAGCTCATCTGAGAGAAGGAAAACTCTGATCCCAAACCTCCACTGCCATGTGGCTACATCCAGTTATGGAAAATGTTTCAGGAGTCAACCAGGCAAAATCTGGAGCGGGAGTCCCTGAGGCAGTTCATGACTGAACACAGTAACGTTCTGGCAACTCCTGCGACGCCGCTGGAACCAACCGTATTGGCCTCTGCCTTTCCATTGGACCATTTCAGCGACGTGGAGAGGGGGGATTTGCTGCATGGGTAACAGCCTATCCTCCATACCTACTTTACCCAGGCTTCGTGCACTGGAGAGGACACTCTGTTCCAGAACCACCATTCAGAGCGTGACACCATACTCTTCCGAGACTGAAAGATGCCAACAACCTCTCCTTTATGGGTATAACTTTCCTTTCGGTTGACTTCATTTTTTCATTTCCCCTGATTCACCATTGAGTAGAGTCAACAGGGAGAATGATGAGGGAGAATCAGCCTGGCTTCTGTAAGGGTAAGTCTTGCCTCACTAACCTTTCAGAATTTTTTGAAAAGGTCAACAGGCATGTGGATGCGGGAGAACCCATGGACATTATATGTCTGGACTTTCAGAAGGTGTTCAACTTGGTCCCTCACCAAAGGCTACTATAAAAACTCGACAGTCAGGGAATTAGAGGGCAGGTCCTCTCCTGGACCGAGACCTGGTTGAAGACCCAGGCTTCTTCTGGGTCATGCCAGGCTGGTGACCTACTCTACTGGCCTTCACAGGACACATAATGGCCTGTAAAAGACTCAAAAAACCCACTTCCGGTTTTCCAGTGTTAAGATTGGCTGTGTTGGCTAAAAGCACCCACAGAAGTCACTGCATCATCACAGGGTCTCAACTGGATGCTCCCAGTGGCTCATGGGGAGGGTGGATGAAGCAGCCTATGCCTTCTCTTTTGCTCAGTCAACCCTCTCCATAGCTGGCTGAATAATCACAGGTGCCTTTGTGGAGAATGATCTCTGAGAAGGGTGGAAGGAGATGCTACAAGTGGTGTAGCTAAGGGGGGTAGCAGTTGCACTGGGCATCAAGCTTTAGGGGGGTAACAAGCTGAGCTTGACACTAGTGACCAAAATTGTGAAAATCTTGGTATGTATTATTAATTAACAGTATTAAATAATTAATATTAATAATTATAATTATAATTATTAATATTAATTATTAATTATTAATAATTTAATAAAATATTAAACAGTATTTAATAATTATTAATTAACAGTATGAATAATACCATCATGTTATATATCATTGGAAAGGTAATTTAATGTTGAATGCAATGAAGGAAGCAAACTGTATTCGAATATCTGTATTCTATCAAAAGTTGTGGCCGATTAACTAGAAAACGAAAACACAACTGCCTTATGGAACAAAAAGTGAAATTTTTAAACTCAAAACTGATCTATGAGACTAATGGCGCAATCCTAACCCCTCATGTCAGTGCTTTCCTGCACTGGCTTAGCTGTGCCAACGGGCCATGTGCTGCATCCTGCAGTTGGGTATCACTCACAGAGGCCTCCTCAAAATAAGTGAATGTTTGTTCCCTTACCTCAGAGCTGCATTGCCCTTACGTCAGTGCTGGAAGGCACTGACATCAGGGGTTAGGATTGTGCCCTAATTGTTCTGAGAGCCAATGAAATGTTATCATGATACAGCATGAAACCAAGGTGATAATATGAGCCAGCTCACATTTCCATGTATGATAGTATAGTTACCCCTGCTAACTGTGTAAAAAAGCACTTTTTCAAGTGGTGCCCCTCTTATATTTAGCAGGGGGAGAATAACCATCCCTCTTCACCCCAGCACAGTGTCTCGAACCAATCAGGAGCACACTTTTTATTGATTTACTAAATTAAATTTTGTTTTGTCTGGTGGGGGGGGGGGGTACAAAGCTTATTTCACTCCAGGTAGCAGATAGACACCTTACAGCCCAATCCTGTGTGTGTCTACTTGGAAGTAAGTCCCATTACAGTCAATGGGGCTTACTCCCAGGAAAGTGTGGATAGGATTGGGCTGTATGTTATACTACTGACTGGGGGGAGGCAGCAGAGCAAGTGGGTGGCAAGCTGCTGGGGGGAAGGCAGGCTTTCCCCAAATTTTCACTTTTAAAAAAGTTTAGGCATGACATCACTTCTGGTTGTGACATCACTTCCGGAGCTACACGGTCATTAGCTACACCACTGGATGCTACTGCATGAGTATGCCAGAAACACCATTACTGAGCTCTCAGGCAAAGCACATCCAAAAGTCACCTGTAAATTCTCAGGTATGAAATCCTCTGAACTACTTATACAGGCTCCCCTCTATGGCAGGATTAGTCTGCGACAACCACGAATGACCAGGGCATATAAGCCTGTCTGGTTCTTAGAAGTAAGAATGTTGAGATGAACCGTTCATTGTGAGCCAGAACTACAGAGGGATTTGGGAACAGGTGATTGACTAATTAATAAATTCCAAATTGACTGCTTGGCACCATTTCTTGTTCTTCCTTTTCATACAGATCAAGGTTGCCTAAATTCAAAGAAGTATCAAAACAATTACGAAGCAGATTTTGGCAAAATGTTAAAATATAACCCTCCATGGCTAAGAAAGTGAAATATTTCATGGATTTCCCGCCATTAATTTTATTTAAGAGGTTTGGGCAATGTACTGTAAATATTGTGCATTAAAGTAGGATAATTCCTAGATGAAAGATGTTATATCCACTACATTGATACATAAATGTGGGACTGCATTCCTCATTAGAAAAGCAACACAGGGATGTAGCTTCAAAGAGTTATGAATGTGTATAGTTATGAATGTGTGTAGTTATGAATGTGTACAATTAGCAATTTTAATTGTATGCAGTGGGAATCAGTATTAAATTTAGTTGAATTATTATTTTTTTGGTTACTTAAATGTTCTTCTCAGTTGTTCTCTTCTGTTCAAATCAGGCCGCACTACAATAGTGTAGCATTTGGGGGAAAAGATGCAGACCAGCAACCCTGCACTGGAGGCCAGGATGGAGAAGATCTCCGCAGCCACCATGTATTTCCCTTTTGTGCTCAGGTAAGCTGGTATAAAGGATAACCAAACACTGCAAAATATCAGCATGCTGAAGGTGATGAACTTGGCTTCGTTGAAAGTGTCTGGCAACTTCCTGGCCAGGAAAGCCACACTGAAGCTGATGAGAGCCAGAAAGCCCAGGAAGCCCAACACACAGTAAAACATGAGAGTTGAACCCTCGTTACATTTCAGTACCATTTCTGCATTCAGTGAGTTCATGTCCAGACTGGGGAATGGAGGGTAACTTGCCAACCACACAGTGCAAAGGATGGCTTGAAGAAGGAAGCAGGTGAAAACCACATAACAGGCCAGTGGTTTCCTCACCCATTTCTTCATCTTAGAACCTGGTTTGGTGGCCATGAAAGCAAGAACCACAATCATGGTTTTGGCCAATATGCAAGAAACGGCCACTGAGAAGATGACGCCAAATGCAGTCTGTTGAAGGAGACACGACACCATCTCAGGTTTGCCAATGAACAGTAAAGCACAAAGAAAACAGAGCAGGAGGGAGATGAGAAGAGTGTAGGTGAGATTCCGGTTGTTGGCTTTGACAATGGGAGTGTCCTTGTGCTTAATGAAAATCCCCAGCACCACAGCAGTGACAAAAGAAAAGATGAGGACAAAGATGGCTAAACTCATCCCCAGAGGTTCTCCGTAAGACATGTATACAATGTATTTTGGAATGCACAAATCCTTCTCATTGTTTGGATAGTGATCTTCTGGGCACTGAAAACAGTGATCTGTGTCTGGAAAACAAAGCATGGTTTTCAATACAGTACCCCAATGTGTGGTTCATTGTACTCATACAATGGAATATTATAAAGACCTGAATGAGCATGGCAAGTTGACTATGCAAAGAAAACATTGCTCTGTTTTCATTCTGTTTGGAACTCAATTCTTGACACCAGTGGTGCAAACAAAGAAGGTTATTCTATCTCTGAATATCAAATGTCAGGGTTGATCTCTACCTCCCCTTGTCTGGATAGACTGGAATATTGTGTTTTTCATATCAGGGAATTAGGGTCATCCTCTTAGCTGCAGTGAACAGCACTGAATCACGGACACATTTTTTACCATTATGACAATCATCATCAATGCAGTGGGTCCTCTTTGTCTTGGGTTTGGCATCCAAGGATTTGAGTATCCAGATGCCGAGCCTCTGGCTGAGGTTCCTCAGAGGACCACCTTGATGCAACAGGAAATGGCTCTTGGTCTCATCAGAGAGTTGTTCTGAGGCACAGGAAGGCTACATGCGACCTCCCTGCACCTCAGAATGCCTCTGCCCAGAGACATGACTGGAAGTAACTTCGGTTCTCATTGACGTTCCAGATGGCACATCCAGGAGGCTTCTCAAGAGGCTGGGAGGCCATGTGCAACCATCTGAGGTACTTCCTGGACTTCTGAGAGGAATTTTATCAGGTTGTACCAAGTTTCTTTTAGGCCCCTTTGCCATGAGGGAAGAGTGAAACACAACGGGGGAGGGTGGTGATGGGCGAGCAGAATAGGGGCAGGGAGGGGCAAAGAAGGGTGAGGGGAAGGTAGAGGCAGCTGGAAAAATCTTTGGAGCCCAGGTCTACCCACCCATGAGGCATCAGTAGTGTCCCCAGCATCCCCAGTCATGGTAGTGTCCCCAGCAGATAGGAAAATGTCAGATCCCAGGAAATTTCTAGGCCCCCACTTTGGCTCCTGGGCCCCCTTTTGACCCTGGGCCTGGGTACAAATTACCCCCTTTACCCCCTTCTACTAGGCCCTGGGTACTTCCCCAGATAAGTAACTGAAGCATTGAGCTTTCTCCCCCCCCCCCCCGCATGGATTTAATTATTTGTGGAATTTGGTATCCATGGGGGGTCCTGAAGCAGATACCCAGTGGATTCAGAGGACCCAATGTATACTACACAGTATCAGGTAAACTCCATACCTTCCATTTCTTACCCTTCTCATTTGAAATTTTCCCTTCTGGGCAGGGAAGGCAATCATAGCAGCAAAATGGTTTATCTTCCTTCTTGGTCCTTCTGTACCCTGGGTGACAATTCTCATTGCAAAGAGAAAGGGGCTGTGCCTGTCCACAGATGAAAGAGCAGGATATGTTAGCATTCAGAAGAAGGACATTTGGATGGTTGTTCAAACAAGCACAGGTGTGCATGGAAATCAAGAACGGTTTCTGGTAAAGGTGTGAGGAAAGTTTTGGATTGTTTCCGCACTGTCCAATGAACACTCGAGACAACAGATATGGGAGAAAGGGCAACTTTATTTCATGTTACCAAGAGAAGCAGAGGCTGAGACCTGCAGCATCCGAGGCAGCAAAAGCCCCTGTGGTGCGGGGAGGGACCTCTGGGCGGTACCAGAAACCTCTGCCCCCAGGCGGGCATGCACCCGACTCCAAGTCGTGCCCCGCTGCTGGGACAGCGCGTCTCATCCATGTCTATCCCTTAAGGGGAAGGCAGCCGGACCGCAGACTGCACCACCTCGAGCCGCTGAGCCTCTGAGGTGTGCCCCGCGGTCCCGGCCAGGGCCCCGTCCACGTCCTAGTGCCGCCAAGCCCCTGAGGACTGAAATAGGGTTCTGCCCTGCCTATGCCGCCTGAAGGTGCATGCCAAAGTCCCATTCACGCCTCTTAACCCGCACCACCTGCCCTCTTAAAGTGACAAATGGCAGCTTGCAAACAGGGGGGGATGTAACCCCCAGGACCATAACAGTCTGGGATAGGCGAAAAAACTGCCTGCCCTCGGCCAATCTTGGTAGGCAGCAAAAAATTCCTACCCGGACCCAAACGGCGACCAGTTAAACTCAGACTGCCTCTAGGGCGGGCGGGCGGGTATTCCCACGGTGCCCACGTGCACAAGGAGGAAGAGGGCTGGGTCTCGTCCCCTTTTAAAAGGTCCGTTGTGGCTGCCAGACCCCGCCCCTTCACCTCCCCCTTGGGGAGGACTGGACTCTTGTATCCCGGCCAGGCAAAACAAACTCCGAACACCTCTTTAATTGGGTGTTCGGGATTGTTTCCGCACTGTCCAATGAACACTCGAGACAACAGATATGGGAGAAAGGGCAACTTTATTTCATGTTACCAAGAGAAGCAGAGGCTGAGACCTGCAGCAACCGAGGCAGCAAAAGCCCCTGTGGTGCAGGGAGGGACCTCTGGGCAGTACCAGAAATCTCTGCCCCCAGGCGGGCATGCACCCGACTCCAAGTCACGCCCCACTGCTGGGACAGCGCATCTCATCCATGTCTATCCCTTAAGGGGAAGGCAGCCGGACCGCAGAATGCACCACCTCGAGCCGCTGAGCCTCTGAGGTGTGCCCCGCGGTCCCGGCCAGGGCCCCGTCCACGTCCTCGTGCCACCAAGCCCCTGAGGACTGAAATAGGGTTCTGCCCTGCCTATGCCGCCTGAAGGTGCATGCCAAAGTCCCATTCACGCCTCCTAACCCGCACCACCTGCCACAAGGAGGGGTCAGCCTAGTGCTTGACCCCCCCGCTCCCAAACAGGGGCAGAAGCGACTTAAGGCCGTCCTGCAGGTCCTTAAGAAAGATGCCTGCACCTTTCTCCGACAAATGAACACAAATCACCCCCGTACAGGTAAGGTAGCGACAACACAATTGCAAGATGCATTACCACGCTGCCACCAGCGCGAGACACCAAGCCACCAATGCCCTTGGTGATTTTCCTGCGCATCCTTTCAATCTTAGTGCAGCAGAAGGCCCTTTGCCATCCACAACGCTGCAAGAGGTCCGACCAGACCAAGGCGGTACCAGGCAGCCAACGCATAAGGGTGCTGATGTCCTCACAGGCTCTGCTCATCAGAGCCAGACCAGACCTCCTGCAAAGGTCATTCTCGCCCAGGTGGAGCACCCAAAACGTCCGGTTGGTGGTTCACATTCAGTAACTTCATCAACACAGGCAGCAGCTGGCCCCATCTCATCCCCTTCTTGGCTAACCAAGCGACCTGCACTGCCGGGCTGAGGCCCAAGTGCGATCTGAGGGGGGTTGTAGCCGCCCTCTTGCGGGCCCAAAAAGACCATGGAGTGGCCGCAGCTTAATACGCGTACAGGGCTACCACCATGTCCTGCAAAATGAAAGCAGAGATGTTAATGCAAGGTATCCCTGCTGCTGCTGCCGCAGCTTAACACGCGCCCTAGGCCACCACAGCGTCCTGCAAGATGAAAGCAGAGAGGTTATAGCAAGGCATCCCCTCCAACGCTGCTCCCCCACAGCTTGGGGAATGCCCGGAAGGAATGCCCGGAACACCAGAGTCACTGAAGTGAACCGTGCAATACTGGTCAACAGAACATTACCCCTTTCCTGGGTGGGGGCAGAGCACCCATAAAACAGTTGCTAATAGAACGCCCCCCTCTCAAAGAAGAAGGGGCCACAAATCCGTAAGGGGGGTTGTAACCAAACATTGCCCCTCCCGCAGGAACCGGGACGGTGCACCCATTAAGTGGGCTGGTAACGAAACATCACCCCTCTCTAAAGAGAAACGGCTACGCAGGCTGTTGAAACCTCCCCACTTCCAAAGGCCTAGTGGCATTATGCCCACTAAGTGGGTCTGCACCAGAACACCCCCCCTCTCTGAAAGGAGTAGGGGCAGTACTCCTGGTAAGCACATTGTTGACAGAACACCACCACCCCCACAGAAGTCGGGTAAGCACACCCATTAGGCAGCCTGGTAACAGATCATCATCCTCCCCTAAGGAGAAGAGGTAGCATGCCTGCTAAGCAGGTTGGTAATAGAACGCCACTCTTCTCTTAAAGGCGTAGGGGGCGGCACACATATCTCCTCTCTCAAGGAGCAAGGGTGGCATGCCCACCAAGTGAGTTACTAAATGCCCTGCTGATGCCCAGGGAAAACATAATATTAAATGCTATACTCACATATTAAATGCCCCATCCACTCTGCCCCATTCCTTGGGTGCTGAAGCCTGGCCAGGCAGCTTTCAAAGCGGCTCCCACATAGATGGAGTGTATGCTGTAAGCAATCCGAGATGGCCAGGGGCTCCCCATATGCCTCTAAATATCCTCCAAAACTGATGAAGTATTAACAAGGAGGAGGTCAGGTGCCTGGGAGGAGATTGTTGCGGGTGGTTGGGCTGGTGTATCTGTACTGGCTTGCACTCATTGGAGCTCATTTTATGCCCGTATACTCATCATTAAGTCCCATTAAAATCAATGGAATACACTCCCAGGAAAGTGTGGACAGGATTGTAGCCTTAAGTCCAGCTATGTCTACCTGGATAAAAGACCCCTTATACTCCTGGGACTTATTCCTTGGAAGTTGGAGCCAGGATCTGAGCCCTATGCTCCAAGCCTCTGCATGCCCCATCAGAAGCAAGCCCCCATTATCCCCCAGGGGCTTACTCCCCATAAAGTGGGCAAGGACTGCAACCCTATGACCGAGTCTCTGTGTGCCTGTTCAGAATTGTCATGAATATGTACAGTTTAGGCCTAGTAGCATTGCAAAGCCTGAACCACAGTAACCCAGTAACACAGAAGGGGCTTGCAAGGGGCTTGCAGTCCTAGCTGCCAGGATTTACAATTCAATGGGAGGTGATAATGTAGCACCTAGGCAGCCAGAAAGATGCCCATCAAGGATGGAATGCAGCTGTAGATCTCCAGGGGGGAGGGAAGAGCTGAGAGGGCGAGCTTCCAGCCCCACTTCTGGAGGACAGGGTTTTTGTTCTTTGTCTCTAGTGAGACAGGTGGTGGGTGCGCCTCCTGCCCCACCAGGACCATGTGGCCTCTTAGGTAACTGAGGATCTACAAAAGAAGCTGACCCAGGTGAGAGTCAGAGATTAATAGAGTTAGCCAGTTAGCTTTGTTGCTTTATGCTGATGTTTCCTAGAAGTTTTTATGCCTCTAGCATTTGCTGCCTTTGTAACCTTTTTGTAACCCTATGTATTTAATAAAGTAGAAAATCTTTTTACCATGTTGGTTCATTGTCTGTTGGGGACAAAGGTTCAGAATCCTGCCTAGCCATTCAGCAAGCTACCAAAAAATCCTCATTGTGGACTAGAAACTTGAGGACTGAGACTTTAAGTAAAGGAAGTGCTCAACTATAGGGCTTACTCTCAAGAAAGTGTGTGTAGGATTGCAGCCAGAGTCCAAGGCTCTGCCTGCCTCCTCAGAAGCAAGGCCCATTATAGTGCAAAGGGCTTCCTCCCTGGAAATTGCGGTTGGGGTTGCAGCCCCAGCATTTCAGCCTCTGCCTGGCTCCTCAGAGGCAAACCCCATTATGGTCTCTGGGGCTTACTCGCATGAAAGTGGGTGATGTGGAGGCGCTGAACTGGCGCCGCCTCCCATGGCGACTCCCCATGTGCGTGATCCTGCATGCAGCAGGGAGCAGGGCTCGTCGGGACACCTCCTGGAGCCCCGTGCTGGCCTGCAGCCGCATGCAGGAAGCTGCAGCAGTCCTGCAGCTGGAGCCACGTGCGGCCAGGCGCCTGCTCCGTTCCATGCAGATCCTGCTCCCACGTGGAGCGCATTGGGAGCCCTGGGCTTGCCTGCCAGCCGCATGCAGGAAGCTGCAGCAGTCCTGCAGCTGGAGCCATGTGCAGCCAGGTGCCTGCTCCGCACCATGCAGATCCTGCTCCCACGTGGAGCGCATTGGGAGCCCTGGGCTTGCCTGCCAGCCGCATGCGGGGAGCTGCAACAGTCCTGCATCTGCACGGTCAGGCACCTGCGCCTTCGGGAGGGCTCCTGCGATGCAGAGCCTGCTCCCACATGGAGCGCACTGCCACCTGCTACTTGGGCAGGCGGGAGCCCTGGAGCAGCCCTTCGATCACAGCGCCCTTCTCCAGCAACCCTTGTGGGCACCCTCCCAGGAAGCAGCAGCAGGAGCACCACGTGCGCTGGAGACCTGGGCAAAGCCAGCAGGGAGTCCTGGCTCTGAGCTAGAAGGCGGCAGCCTGCCCCCTCCGCCCACCAGGCCAGGGACTGAGAGCACACTCCAAGCACACTCCAAGCCCCATCCCCGGGGCTTACTCCCAGGAAAGTGGGAAACTCCCCGGGGCTTACTCGCAAGAAAGCAAGTCCCCCTGCACTCCCGGGGCTTACTCCCAGGAAAGTGGGAAACTCCCCGGGGCTTACTCGCAAGAAAGCAAGTCCCCCTGCACTCCCGGCGCTTACTCCCAGGAAAGTGTGCCTGGACTGCACCTGATCCTTCCTTGGGCAGAGCCTGTCCAAACCCCCATCCCCACCTTACAGATCAAGCATGCTGCACATGAGATCCATCGCAGGAGGCCTCCTCAGGAGTTGCACTGGTCCTAAGGTGGCTGGATGGGGTCAGGTCCACTCTATTCCCACGGTGCCCACGTGCACAAGGAGGAAGAGGGCTGGGTCTCCTCCCCTTTTAAAAGGTCCATTGTGGCTGCCAGACCCCGCCCTTGGGGAGGGACTGGACTCTTGTGTCCCGGCCAGGCAAAACAAACTCCGAACACCTCTTTAATTGGGTGTTCGGGAGACTTGGGTTGCCCCAACTACACCTACAAGAACAAAAAAAAAAAGTAAACACTTTCCTGGGCTGAATGGCAAGTGCTCTTGAATGGCAAGAAGTGGAATGGGCGCAGGAAGGGTAGTTACCAGTAGCGCTTGTGTGAGCAAGTATACTATATTCCTATCCTGACCTTTTGTTACCGCCACAAGCAAAATGGCTTCCACTGAACCGGGGACACCCATTTGGGAAGCCCATAGGAAATGGAGGCTTCCTCCAGGGTAAGGGAATGAATGTGCCCTGACTCTTTGCTTCAAGTTAGCTAATTGAATGTTTAGGATTGGAAATCATAACTGAAATGAAACTCACCCAGCTGACAGGAAACAGAAAGAGCACCGTCTAGAGTCTAAACAGTGAATCTTTTTAAAATTTATTTTATTTTACACATGTTGCAAATAACTGGAGAGTCCCCACATACAGCAAACTTTACCTGGTTAAATCTGCTGGGCCACACAATGGCATCATCATCAACAGAAAGCAAGATGTCTTCTGAAGCCCTGGGCTCTATCCTCCCAACTTTGACTCTACGAAAGGACTGGTTTCGGAATGTGACCCAGTTGATAATATCGAATCCAGCAACTAAATTTCCATCCTGATCAAAGGAAACCTTTTCCCCTGCGCTATTGTTGAAGGAGAAACTTCTCAGGAAGTCGTGGAGCTAGGAAGTTGAGGGGAAAATCACAAGCTGTACAAAACGATGCAAACATACAATAAACTGCTCACCTGCCAGATGGACAGTTCTTTCCTTAAAAGCCTGATTGAGGACAAGTGTAAAGGAATTCCTAGTAGAAAATTAAGTGCCACAAAACCTCTAAAATTATATGAATAACATATACCAATTGCAGATATACCAATTGCAGTCATTTGTGACTTCAGGTATCCCCATTACCTTGACCTCAACAAGTTGTTTATTAATTGTCATGAACTAATGTACAGTGCCAATAGGGGGAAGAATAAAAGTTAAAAAAATGTAGAAGGTATCAAACAAGAATATGCAGTGTTATTGGTAATCCATAAATTGGTAACTAGGAAATTGAAAAGACTGTAAAACAAAGTTAAAGTAATCAGATCTAGCCAAATTAAACAAGTCCATTTGGAAATTAATATGAGCAGGATCACTAATTAGTTCTAACATGGAACATCGAAAGACCTGGCACATAGATGTTTTTCTGGAAAGAGATGTTTCTAAGTGACCTAGGATCTGGGGTACCCATGGCAAGGTTGAGCCCTCCTGCACCATCTGAGTCTGCTCTGGACATTACCTGCCATGGCTGATGATTCTTCAGATTCCATCTCTTTTCATTGGTCATCTCTCTGTGTTTGAATTTGGATGACTGAACGGCATGCAAAGCATGTGCCACAGAACAGACTGCATTATAGATGCTGTAACTGTGGCTGGTCATGCTCATTTCAAAAACAGAGCCGGGCAGAGTCTCCAGCTTCTCCTCCCCTGTGCAAATTTCCTCATCCACCTTGGAGTTGGGGAACACACAGTTAAATGCCTGTTCCCAAAACACTCTGATAAAACCATCTCCTTTGTCCAAGGCTGGTTTTCTGTTATGGAGAAATGTGCTGAATCCTGTCACCTGCTTTGAATGAATGGCAAAGGATAGAGCACCGTGGATGAAGTGGATATCCCAACTTCTTTGAATGGGAAGTGACATTAGTTCCATCTGGGCGGTCATAATCCAGACCTTGCTTTTTCTCTTCATGGGTACATCCTCAAATGCTGGAAACTCAAGCATCACTCTCAAGATTATTGTGGTCTGAATTTCCCCATGTATGACTACTACATTGGCAGTGCTCCCCATGACAATATTGTATAGCCCAAGCAAATCGTCCGCTTGTTCAGCAATGTTATTTGAAAAACTTTCTGATGGAAATCTTTCTACGAACTCAAAGCAAATACCACTTTGGGAAAACCTGGGAAGCACATCTTGTATAAACTTCTCTCCAAGGTCATCATCTAAATAGATCACCCCAATCCATATCCATCTGAAATGAAGAAGTAAGTGAAGAATCCCCCTATATTGAAGAGCTCCATTTGGGAACAGACGGTGAAAGAAAGCAGCTTCTGTCTGGTGATCCATCACTGGAGCAGAGCCATATATGAACTAAATAAAATATTATAAAATATTATTTTTGAAAAAGCCCAAGTTAAAACTACTTTGCATGTGAGTTACAGTGATGCAGTTGTAAGTGGTGATGCTTTTCCACATATATCAGCTAGGATACAACCTGCCTGGTAAGCATTTAGCAAACATCTTGTAAATGTCTGCTCTTTTTTTGAAAAGAACAATCTGTTCTGTCCTTGTTCTTCAATTCATTTATTCCTAGCTTTAAAAAATATAATAGTGTTTTGGTGTATTTTTTGAAATTTCACAGTCATAATGACCTACATAACTGACAACAAAAATTTGTCAGGAATGCAAGTATTGACTCCCTCTGCCAGCATCACACACACCATAGAATACAGATCGCGAGTTGCTTTTCAGGAACAGGGTACTATGCACTGTTAGAAACATATACACAAACATACGCACAAGAGAACTCCACCGTTGGGCATCTATATCTCATGTGCTCCAAAAGCACAACTTACTTGTGGAATCTTGTAGATGCTGAGAATTGTTGCCATGTGGCGATGAAGTTCCGAGTTAGGTCCCCCAATGATCGCTTCTGGATAGTTCTGGATATCACACTTGTAGTTCAGGATGAATCCACCTCGTGTGGAGAGGAGTTCCAGAGATGCATGGTAGATCCAGACAGCACTTAAAAGGCTATTATAGATGTTGAAACCAAGGGTGATGTTGGGTAAGATCTGGGGATTTTCATTCAGCTCACCAACAGCAAAGACCAAGGCCATGATCTGTTGGTAAAGTTGAGTCATTACCCTGCAATGACAGTTGTATGATGCATTAAAGGACTCCTGCTTCAGAACGTGGCATTCCCAATATTATTTCCATGAAGTGCACGGTCCTATTCCAGGGAAGTGTGAATTGGCATTGTTACACAAAACAGAACTTTGGGCTTTATATGAGGCAATAGAACTACTTTGGAAGCTTCTAGTTAAAACCAATATACAAACATTCACAACATTTAACGCCACAATTCTGAAACAAACCCTACAAGTTTGGCATCTTTGTCCCACCCTACCTCATGCATGCAAGTCAAAGGTGTCCCCTGACTGGGAGAAGATCCTGGGGAGGCAGGACACTCTTGCTCTCCAGGGGCAGGTGCATCCCAGAGACTCCATAATCTCCAGCCGACATTCCCACCCACCCTTTTTATAGTCTGAGACTGATGGTTGAAGGCCAGGTAGGATTGTTTTCCTGCTAATTGTGGCTTGAATTGGCAGGTTTTTTTGCCTATCCAGTCTGTAGTTGAACATTCCAGTGTTTTCTGTTATGTTTGTCACCATTTAAGTCACTTTAG
Organism: Tiliqua scincoides; assembly: GCF_035046505.1. NCBI lineage: Eukaryota > Metazoa > Chordata > Lepidosauria > Squamata > Scincidae > Tiliqua > Tiliqua scincoides. The sequence goes on along the minus strand of NC_089825.1, from coordinate 135,908,274 downwards.
CTGGTAGCGTTCAGGTGACAGTAGGTAAGAATAGTCATCAGGTGTCCATCAGGTGGCCAGAGAGTGAGCCACTACCACTCTGCTGATGCTTACCCAGCTCAAGGAAGCTGGCTGGCTGACCCCAGGTTGCCTGAAGGAAACAAGCCTTATTCCCTTGCCAGTGGGCAAATTCTAGCTCAGTTGCCTCAACCCATAAGGGTTCGCTTTGACAGGCAAAGTTGATCTTGGATTCAGTGCAATTTTGAGTCAGATGGACCCTAATAGGTACGTAGATGGCTAGAACAGCTTCCCCCAGAGTTAGATCCCCACACATTTTGGGAAGCTAAGTTTTGCCCTGCTGTATATTGTATAATAAACCAAGTGGCCTGGTTTAACTCTGCTCCTATGGTTTGTGTGTTTATTTGGGGTGTGTGGGTAAACCATATAAAATTAAATAAATGCTCAAATATTGCCTAGACGATTTTAGCATTTCAAATATTTAGCATTTGAAATATTGAAAATAAATTCCCAGTTAGTGCATGGATGGAAAAGCATGTGTGGAAACTCAAAAAATACCTTTTAAACAATTAGCAACCAGATGTCTCCCAAAATAACTTAAGAAAGATTGCAGGCAAACTATTTCAGGAAAATAAACATGCAAAAAAGTCATCATAATGACATTGCTATATAACCAGAAAATCGACCAGAGTGATAGCTTATCCATCTTAGAATATTTGTGGAATATTATCTGGGGAAAAAAAAATGACTTATATATATAGCTAGCAAAGCAACTCCTTACACAAGGTCATCAATGAGTTCAGGAGAAGGACACTTTTCAAAGGCTATCAGATTTAAAAACAAGTAGTTCTGAGCAATGATGCTGCCAATGATAAAGTCTCCTGGTTGATAATACTGGTGATCAATAGGAAGAGGCTCACAGACACCACATTTGCGAAGGGGCAACTTGCAGACTCTCTGAGGCAACAGGACTAATACTAATGTCATAAATGCCACCATCTTGCATGAAGATCTTTCTAGAAGTAAATTTGCCATTCCTACATTTATATTTGTGCATCCATGGGAAGCACAGTTGGGCTTCACTCAAATTATTTGAAGCCAGAATGGGGAAAAAATGCCAAGTTTCAGCAGTCAGGCTCAGGAAGCCCTCTCTGTCTCTAACCTCAACTGTGAGTGCCACAGGAGATATGAAAAGCAGCAGCCTCCAGTCTTCTTGTTTTGGTACTGACCACTGTATTTCCCAAGGGACCTGGAGAAGATCTTACAGAAATAATGAAAATTAGATAAATACAGGGTGTATAATCATTCTCTCAGGGTTAGATTTTGTCTGACGTTACACAAGTAAAAAACAAGTTCCTCAACCTCTCAGCAGAATAATTATCTGGTCCCTCTCAGTGGGACATCATAACATTTGTTAGCTAGTGATGACTGGCAGGAAGAAAAGCCACCAGAAGACTCCCTCCTGTACACCTCTTCCACTTCACATTGAAGAAATTGGTGAAGGGAAAAAGGAGGTGGAAACTGAAAATTGAAGCAATCAGAAAGGAAAGTTACACCCATTAAAGAGGAATAGTTTGCAAATGGTTTATCTGCAAAGCTGGAAGGAACAAAATCACATTCAGGCCTTTGAGGGGAATTCTATCAGGGAGTCAAAGTTTCTTTTAGGCCCCTTCCCAACAGGGGAGGAGAGGTGGCAAAATAAACCAGGCAAGCGTGATGGCAACCAGTACAGTTGGAGCACAGGTCTACTGGGCTTTCCAACGCAGAGCCCAGGTCTACCCACTGATGTGGCATCTGCAGCTAGGTACAGTGATACAGATAACCAGACACTCCTAGGTCTCCCTAAAACCTTTTAAATATAGAAATATATAGCAGAAAATTGGTGTTGTATTTAGGCTCACACTAGAATGGCAAGTGTGCAGTGTGTATCAAAACCAACTTCTGCATCAGCTGTAGTACTGTGACTGTGTCTCTGACCTCCTGCACATGATTAAAGAATTCACAAGCCAAAGACCTACTTGGGACCTATGCCCCAAGAGCACCCCCAGCATCCCACACAGAGAGTAAATCTTGGTGAAATCAAAAAATGTCAGATCCCAGGACATTTCTGGGTCCCTTCCTTTCACTCCTGGGTCCCCTTTCTGCACTGGGCCCCAGTACAAATTGCCCCCTTCACTACCCTCTCCTGGGCTCTGCCCCCCTGGGATCTGTGGATCTGGTAAGTGTAGATCCTCTTATCCACACTTCCCCACACCCCCCCACACCCCCACCTTTATGCTCATTACAGTGGTGCAAAATGCCTCTTGTTTTAACCAAACAAGCAGGCATGCAGCCTCTTGCAATATAACAGACAAGCAAGCAGGTGATCTAGAAGGAAGTGAGAACTTCCTCTATGTTAACTTCCTGCTTACGTTCACTTTCCCTTCTAGCCTACCTACCTGTTTGTCTGTTAAATTGCAAGAGGCTGCCTGCCTGCTTGTTTGGTTAAAGCAAGAGACGTGCATAGCAAGGCTATGTGCATCAAGGGTTAAGCAAGTTGCTACCTGGGGAGGGAGCACTGCTCCCCAAAACCCTTGGCATTTAAAAATCAGAATGCAGCCTCCAGGGGCTCTAAAAAGTTGGGGAACCAGTGGTGTACACCAATGGCAGAGTAGAGATTCTCCAACAAGGATACTGTTATTAGGTTTATTGAACAAAAGACCAAAATGTGGACTTGAAAAGGAACATCACGAAGCTCGTAGTGACCATGAATGAAGTGTGTAAATGCAGCGTGAAAAGGTACTGTGAGTCGGGCTTCAATAGAAGGTAGAACTTGTCTTGCTCAAACTCAAATTTGCTAAAACAGGCAATTGTGGTGCAACTATGCCAGCCAGTCAAAGGCAAACAATTCCCACATTCTGATAGAGGCAGGAGACAGGGCGGCTGGAATCAAGTCACCATTTTATTCATACAAGTGAAGATCTATGGCAAGTCCTCTTTACAGTGTGGACACCTGTGACCAAACTAGGGTGGAATAATCCCACTGTTTTCTTTTGTCGGCAAGACCCTTCTAGCTCTGGGTGGCAGATAAGTAATACCAGCCCTTTCACAATTGAGGAAGCTTGTGGCAGCATCACCCTCCTCAGGCTGCCCTGCCTTGGACGTTGGTGAAGGACCATAGCAGTGGTCCCATCCCATTTCCCTTCCACCATCCAGCCTTGAGGCAGTGGTGTGAAAACTTCTTGCTTTGCTCAAAACGTTTGCCAGGTGCTCACCATTATTATCCTGTTCTTCCTTCTCCAACCTGCACATGACTGCTGGTTGTGATCAAAGCCAGGTGACTCAACACACAGAACCACAGGTTGTTGGCAACCTTCAGTCTTGAAAGACTATGGTATCGCGCTCTGAAAGGTGGTTGTGGAACAGCGTCTAGTGTGGCTGAAAAGGCCAATTTTGGAGTGACAATCCCTTCCACACTGGGAGCAAGTGCAGTCTGTCCCTGGTCTGTCTCCCTGGCTATGGGCCTTCCTTCTTTGCTTCTTAGCCTCAGACTGTTGGTCAAGTGTCTCTTCAAACTGGGAAAGGCCATGCTGCACAGCCTGCCTCCAAGCGGGCCGCTCAGAGGCCAGGGTTTTCCACTTGTTGAGGTCCACTCCTAAGGCCTTCATATCCCTCTTGCAGATGTCCTTGTATCGCAGCTGTGGTCTACTTGTAGGGTGCTTTCCTTGCACGAGTTCTCCATAGAGGAGATCCTTTGGGATCCGGCCATCATCCATTCTCACGACATGACTGAGCCAACGCAGGCGTCTCTGTTTCTTCAGTGCATACATGCTAGGGATTCCAGCATGTTCCAGAACTGTGTTGTTTGGAACTTTGTCCTGCCAGTTGATGCAGAGAATGTGTCGGAGGCAGCGCATGTGGAAAGCGTTCAGTTTCCTCTCCTGTTGTGAGCAAAGAGTCCATGACTCGCTACAGTACAGAAGTGTACTCAGGACACAAGCTCTGTAGACCTGGATCTTGGTATGTTCCGTCAACTTCTTGTTGGACCAGACTCTCTTTGTGAGTCTGGAAAATGTGGTAGCTGCTTTACCGATGCATTTGTTTAGCTCGGTATCGAGAGAAAGAGTGTCAGAGATCGTTGAGCCAAAGTACACAAAGTCATGGACAACCTCCAGTTCATGTGCAGAGATTGTAATGCAGGGAGGTGAGTCCACATCCTGAACCATGATCTGTGTTTTCTTCAGGCTGATTGTCAGTCCAAAATCTTGGCAGGCCTTGCTAAAACGATCCATGAGCTGCTGGAGATCTTCAGCAGAGTGAGTAATGACAGCTGCATCGTCGGCAAAGAGGAAGTCACGCAGACATTTCAGCTGGACTTTGGACTTTGCTCTCAGTCTGGAGAGGTTGAAGAGCTTTCCATCTGAACTGGTCCGGAGATAGATGCATTCTGTTGCAGTTCCAAAGGCATGCTTCAGCAGAACAGCGAAGAAAATTCCAAACAAGGTTGGTGCAAGAACACAGCCCTGCTTCACACCGCTTCGGATGTCAAAGGGGTCTGATGTTAAGCCATCGAAGACAACAGTGCCCTTCATGTCCTTGTGGAAGGATCTGATGATGCTGAGGAGCCTGGGTGGACATCCAATCTTGGGGAGAATCTTGAAGAGGCCATCCCTGCTGACCAGGTCGAAGGCCTTTGTGAGATCTATGAAGGCTATAAAGAGTGGCTGTCCACAGGTTCGAACCACAGGTTATAGTTATGGAAAGTGCATGCCTATGAAGCAGGCAAAAACAATCTCCCATCTAACGTCAACCAGTGGGGCTAAGGCTCACACTTTTGGGGCACAACACAGGCAACTACTGAATCCTACCGTTTTCCTCAGAATGGGTGGGTGGACATGAAATTATACATATGGTGATGATTTTGATCAATGTTCTAGAAAGATCCACAAACAAGATCATGTCAGAAATACTTAGTAAACATGATCAGAGTCCATTATTCTATCTAAGGGAAGGGCAGAAGAGTGTGCTAGAAACTCCACTACCCAGGTGCTCCTTGAAGGTCATGTTCAAAAGTAGTTAGGACATCACAAAGCTGGTAGGAAGCATTAATGCATCCATCTGCACAGAGTGAAATCCTTTCAAACCAGTTATCAGGGCAGACTCTTCCCATGGCAGAGAGTTTGAAGAATTTGGGTCGGACCAGGGACACAAAGAATGCTTGGCTGTTGGAAGTAAGAATGTTGAGATAACTTGTTTAGCCCAAGGGTGGGATTCGGCTGAATGACTTATCCCGACATTTTTGCAATCCTACCCTTGCGCTGAATGACCACACCATCAATGCAGTTGTACCAAAAAGGTGCATGGACTGGAAGCCTGTGGTCTACACTTTCAGAAGGCCATTTAAAACAGCCAGGAATCAGGAACTGACACTTGAATAGTAGTTCTGATAATGACACAGGCTCATAGAATGGGGTAAATTGTGAGCTAAGTCAGAAGTGTCTTGGTCGCAATTTCTGATGTTTTACTAAGTGCTTCTGTGCCCCAGAATAAAACACCGAATGGATGGAAGAGTTAAATGGTTACACATCTGGTCCTTCTCCCATGCTGTCAATGCTATCCTTCTCTTTTCTCAATACCTAAACCCAGGGAGTGGGGCAAAACCACCCTGAAGCAGATGATACATGGCTCATTTTGTCATAGGTCAATGCTGTTTGGTATCTCCTTTAACATTGATGGCCAACCTGATTGGCCATCAGCCAAAATACCATACTAATTATAGGGCCCACCTATAATTCCACCATTATAAGGTGGTGGAATGCCTCATCAAAGATAGAATCTCAAAACACATAGACAAACAAACCTTGCTGAGGGAGAATCAGCCTGGCTTCTGTAAGGGTTAGTCTTGCCTCCAAAACCTTTTAGAATTCTTTGAAAAGGTCAACAGGCATGTGGATGCGGGAGAACCCATGGACATTATATATCTGGACTTTCAGAAAGCGTTCAACACGGTCCCTCACCAAAGGCTACTGAAAAAATCTTCACAGTCAGGGAATTAGAGGGCAGGTCCTCTCCTGGATTGAGACCTGGTTGAAGACCAGGAAACAAAGAGTGGGTGTCAATGGGCAATTTTCACAATGAAGAGAGGTGAAAAGCGGTGTGCCCAAGGATCTGTCCTGGAACCGATGCTTTTCAACCTCTTCACAAATGACCTGGAGACAAGGTTGAGCAGTGAGGTGGCTAAGTTTGCAGACGACACCAAACTTTTCCGAGTGGTGAAGACCGGAAGTGATTGTGAGGAGCTCCAGAAGGATCTCTCCAAACTGGCAGAATGGGCACCAAAATGGCAGATGCGTTTCAGTGTAAGTAAGTGTAAAGTCATGCACATTGGGGCAAAAAATCAAAACTTCACATATAGACTGATGGGTTCTGAGCTGTCTGTGACAGGAGAGAGATCTTGGCGTGGTCGTGGACAGTTCGATGAAAGTGTCGACTCAATGTGCGGAGGCAGTAAAGAAGGCCAATTCTATGCTTGGGATCATTAGAAAAGGTATTGGGAACAAAACAGCTAATATTATAATGCCATTGTAGAAATTGATGGTAAGGCCACACCTGGAGTATTGTGTCCAGTTCTGGTTGCCGCATCTCAAAAAGACATAGTGGAAATGGAAAAGGTACAAAAGAGAGCGACTAAGATGTTTACTGGGCTGGGGCACGTTCCTTATGAGGAAAGGCTATGGCGTTTGGGCCACTTCAGCCTAGAAAAGAGATGCTTGAGGGGGGATATGATTGAGACATACAAAATTATGCATGGGAAGGATAGTGGATTGAGAAATGCTCTTTACACTATCGCATAACACCAGAACCAGGGGACAGCCACTAAAATTGAGAGTTAGGACGTACAAAAGAAAAAAAATTCTTTTCTCAGCGTGTGGTTGGTCTGTGGAACTCCTTGCCTCAGGATGTGGTGACGGCATCTGGCCTGGATGCCTTTAAAAGGAGATTGGACAAGTTTCTGGAGGAAAATTTCATTATGGGTTACAAGCCATGATGTGTATGTGCAACCTCCTGATTTTAGAAATGGGCTATGTCAGAATGCCAATGCAAGGGAGTGCACCAGTATGCAGGTCTCTTGTTATCTGGTGTGCTCCCTGGGGCATTTGGTGTGCCGCTGTGAGATACAGGAAGCTGGACTAGATGGGCCTATGGCCTGATACAGTGGGGCTGTTCTTATGTTCTTAGATTAGCACCTCTGCAAGCTCCATCTTCTTTTTTCCATCACCATTTTATGCAAAGTGAAGTGGAGGAGGTGGAGGAGGTCTAGAGGAGGGAGGCTTCTGGTGGCTCTTCTTCCTGCCAGTCATCACTAGCTAATGAGTGTTTTGATGTCCCACTGAGATGAACCAGAGAATTATTCTGCTGAGAGGTTGATGAACATGTTTTTCTTTTGCATAGTCAGACCAATTATAATTTGAAGCAGGTGATTATACACCCTGTACTTCTCTAATTATCTTTGTTTCTATGGCTTCTTCTCCAGGTCTCTTGGGAATTTCAACTGTCAGTACCAAAACAAAAAGTCAGAAAGCTGCTGCTGTTAATATCTCCTGTGGCACTCACAGTTGAGGTTAGAGACAGAGAGGGCTTCCTGAGCCCGATTGCTGAAACTTGGCATTATTTTTCCCATTTTGACTCCAAATAAATTGAGTGAAGCCCAACTGTGCTTCCCACGGATGCTTAAATGTAAATGTAGAATGGCAAATTTACTCCTAGAAAGATCTTTATGCAAGATGGTGGCATTTATGATATTAATATTAGTCCTGTTGCCTCAGACAGTCTCCAAGTTGCCCCTTCGTAAATGCAATGTCTGTAAGTCTCTTCCTATTGATCACCAGTATTATCAACCATCATTGGTAGCATCATTGCTCAGAACTACTTGTTTTTAAATCCAATAGCTTTTGAAAAGCGTCCTTCTCCTGAACACATTGACAGCCTTGTGTAAGGAATTGCTTTGCTAAATATTTAAGGTTGGTAAGATTTAGCTTTGGTTGATTTATGGGGCTAAACCAGAAATCTTATTTAGAATGAAAGCATAGCCCTGACTACACCACATAATCATACATCAGCACCAATGTTTCTATCACTTCTTCAGATATGGATCTAATGTATCCCGAGTCACATTCTATAAGCACTTCTCTGCAAGCAGCATGGATTGTTGATGAAAAACTTTCTGGTTACATAGCAGTGCCGTATGTCGTGTCATTTTGCATGTTTATATTCCAGAAATTTTTTGCCTTTTCCAGAAATAAACTTTGTCAAGATATTTAGAATAAATCTTGTTGCTAAATGTTAAAAAGGTATTTTTTTGCATTTCCAGACATGTTTTTATTTTAATGCACTATTGAGGCATTTTTTAAAAGTATTTTTAATGCTAAATATTTTAAATGCTAAGATAGTTTAGGCAATATTTGAGCATTTATTTAACATGCACCCGAAATAAACACACAAAGCAGAGGCACGGAGTTAATCTGGGCCATTTTATTTTTACGATATGCAGCAGGGCAAAACTTAACTTCCAAAAATGTGCGAGGCTCTAACTCTGGAGAAAGGTGTCTTAGCTATCTAGTTTCTCCTTTAGGGGCCAAGTGTACCCTTTGACTTAGGACTGCACTGAGTTCAAGACTGACTGTTCCTGTCACAGCCAACCCTTATGGGTTGAGGCAGCTGAGCCATGTGCTGGTCATCCATCAGCAGAGTGGTCCTGGCTCACCTTTTGGCCGTGCAGCTTCAGGATCAACACCTAATGACTACCTACCACCCCCTGAATGCTACCAGCTAAAGAAACCTAAATAGTGACAAACCTAACTGAAAACACCAGAATGCCTGACTCTGATCGGGGTAGGCAAAAAAAAAGACTGAGCTGCCAGGTTGCACTTGCTCCTGGAGCACAAGAGTGTCCTGCCTCCCCACAATATTCCTCCAATCATACGGCACTTCTGATACGTGTGCATGAGGCAGGGTGCAACAAAGACGCCAGCATGCAAAGAGCATGCTAATGGACTTGTATGGTTACATTTAAGAATTGAGGCATTACACCAGTGATTTTCAACCTTTTTCCATCTTGCAGCACACTAGCAAGGCACTAAAATGGTCAAGGCACACCATCAGCTTTTTGACAATTGACAAGGCATGCTGTGCTGTCAATGGGGGCTCACATCCCGCAATGGTCCTATTGACCTTCTCCCAAATTCCCATGGCATACCTGGGGACCATCTGCGGCACACCAGTGTGCCATGGTTGAAAATGACAGCATTAAACATAGTGAATGTTTGCATAACAGTTTTAACTAGAAGCTTCCAAAGTAGTTCTACCACCTCATATAAAGCCCAAAGTTCTGTTTTGTGTAACAGTTAAATTTGCACTTCCCTGGAATAGGACCATGTGCTGTATTGAAATAATATTGGGAATGCCACTTTCTGAAGCAGGTATACTTAAACGCATCAAATAATTGTCATTACAGGGTAATGACTCAACATTACCAACACATCATGGCCTTGGTCTTTGCTGTCGGTGAACTGAATGAAAATCCCAAGATCTTACCCAACGTCACCCTCAGTTTCAACATCTATAATAGCCACTCAAGTATAGTCTGAATCTACCAAGCGTCCCTGGAACTCCTCTCCACGCGAGGGAGATTCATTCCTAACTACAAGTGTGATATCCAGAACTATCCAGAAGCAAACATTGGAGGACCTACCTCTCACCTTCTTTGCCACATGGCAACCATTCTTAGCATCTACAAGATTCCACAAGTAAGGTGTGCAGCTGGAGCAGATGCAATCTAGATGCCGAACTATTGAGGTCTTGTGTGTGAATGAGAGAGAGAGAGAGAGAGAGAGAGAGAGAGAGAGAGAGAGAGAGAGAGAGAGTGCATAGCAACCTATTTCTGAAAAGCAGTTTACAATCTGACATGGATATTCTATTGTGTGTGACGCATCACTGTAGCTCGCATACAAAGTAGTTTTCATTTGAATTTTCCCCCCCAAAATAATATTTTATTTAGCTCACATATGGCTCTGCTCCAGTGATGGATAACCAGATGGAAGCTGCTTTCTTCCACTGCCTGTTCCCAAATGGAGCCCATCAATATAGAGGCATTCTTCACTTGCTTCTTCATTTCAGCTGGATATGGATTGGGGTGATCTGTGTAGATGATGACCATGGAGAGAAGTTTATACAAGATGTGCTTCCCACGTTTTCCCAAAGTGGTATTTGCTTTGAGTTCATAGAAAAATTTCCAGCAGAAAGTTTTTCAAATAACATGGTTGAAGAAGTGGACAACTGGCTTGGGCTATACAATATTGTCATGGGAAGTACTGCCAACGTGGTAGTCATACATGGGGAAATTCATACCACAATAATCTTGAGAGTGATGCTTGTGTTGCCAGTTTTTGAGGATATACCCATGAAGAGCAAAAGCAAGGTCTGGATTATGACAGCCCAGATGGATCTAATGTCACTTCCCTTTCAAAGAGGTTGGGATATCCACTTCATCCACGGTGCTCTATCCTTTGCCATTCATTCGAAGCAGGTGACAGGATTCAGCACATTTCTCCGTAACAGAAAACCAGCCTCAGACAAAGGAGATGGTTTTATCAGAGAGTTTTGGGAACAGGCATTTGGCTGTGTGCTCCACAACTCCAAGTTGGATGGGAAAAATTGTACTGGGGAGGAGAAGCTGGAGACTCTGCTTTTTGAAATAAGCATGACCAGCCACAGTTACAGCATCTATAATGCAGTCTGTTCTGTGGCACATGCTTTGCATGCCATTCAGTCATCCAAATGCAATCACAGAATGATGATGTGTGGAGAGAAATGGAATCTGAGGAATCATCAGCCTTGGCAGGTAATGTCCTGAGCATATTAAAACGGGGGTGGCAGGGCTCATCCTTTCCAGGTGTACTACAGATCCTACAACACATACAAACATCTCCTTTCAGAAAAGCATCCATGTGTCAGGACTTTTCCAGGATCCTTCTTAAAAATAAAGCAGCTAGTGTTTCTGCTCATATTAATTCCTTAATGAACTTGATTAATTTGGATATGGATGACTGTAATTTGTTTTACCAACCTACTGACATTCTCAACTACCGACATATGAACTGAGATAAAAACTGCATGTTCCTTTGTGATCATCTTCTATGATTTTTCATTATCAGTGTAGGTTAAGTTAATAATGTGGTGGAGACAACTGCCCACATTGTTTTGCAATGTCCATACTATGATGATTTGAGATCTAAATTTATCTTCCTGATCTTTGGTATTGAAATGGGGATGCAGGTGGAGGAGCAGCTTGCTTTTCTGCTTTCTGATGTATACTCAGATATATCACTCAGGAAAGTGTAGGTTAAGTTATCATGTAATATATCACTCATTATCAGTGTAGGTTAAGTTAATCATACTAAACCATTTCTTGAGGTAGAGGTAGTGTGGACACCTGAAGCCAGTCCTCTGGTTTGCATGGAAATCTGATGAGTGCAATTTTACTTTTTGGGGGAAGGTTCTGAAGACAGACCTGTTTATCTTGGGAAGTCCAGCACCCATGGAGCCTCATAGATATGGGCTTTTCTTTTTCCACAAATTACATGGTGCAGAGGAGAGCAGAACAGGGCGGCAACAGGGGCGAGGGGGAAGGTAGGCAGGGGCGGGTTTGGCAGCAGTAGTGTCCACCAAATTCAACCCCCTTCATAGAGCTGATTCCCTGACCCAGGTCCACAAGGCACATGACCGAGTAGATCCAGCTGAGCCTCAGAGGCTTAACCCTGAATAAGGCAACAAATGGTCCCTTACCCAGAGGAGGTCTCTGAACTGTCCATCTGCCGGATGCAGTCCAACCTCCTTATAATCACATAGAAGCAGCATTGTATTTTTTCCTCTTTGTCGTTCCCCTTTGGGACTAATGATGTATTCACTAGTTTCTAAATTATGATGTCATCTCCTCTGTGTTTTATTACTTATGTTACTGTATTCAGTGCCAGGGCTATGACTGGCACCATGCATATTTTGCTATATTCTCTTGTTATTCATTTAATTTGAGAGTTTTTGTGGCACTTAATTTTTATTACTACTATGAATTCCGTTCCACTTAGCCTGGTTCAGGCTTTCAAGAAAGAACTGTCCACTTGGCAGGTGACCAGTTTGTTGGATATTTGCGTTGTTTTGTACAGCTTGTGATTTTTCCTCTCATCTCAGCTCCACTACTTCTTGAGAAGTCTCTCCTTCAACAACAGTGCTGGGGAAATGGTTTCCTTTGATCCAGATGGAAATTTAGCTGCTGGATTCGATATTATCAACTGGGTCACGTTCCCAAACCAGTCCTTTCGCAGAGTCAAAGTTGGGAGAATACAACCTAGGGTTTCAGAAGACATCTTGCTTTCTATTGATGATGATGCCCTTGTATGGCCCAGCAAGTTTAACCAGGTAGTTGGCTACATGTGGAGACTCTCTCCAGTTATTTCTGTCATGTGAAAAAAATGATTCACCATTCAGAAACTAAACAAATGCTCTGCCTGTGTCCCGTCAGTTAGTTGAGATTCCTTCAATTATTATTTCTGATCCTAAATGTTCAATTAGCAAAACCTGGAGGTAAGGGAACATTCACTTCCTTATCCTGGAGGAAGCCTCCATTTCCCAAAGGGCTTTTCCAATGGGTGTCCTTGGTTCTGTGGTAGCCATTTTGCTGGTGGAGAATTAAGTAAGGGTTAGGGAGGAAGCATAGGGTACTGGTGCACAGACATTCTGCTGGCAACTTCCCCTGCTGCCCCCATTCTATCTCGCACTCTCCCCACCCCAACAAATTCCACATTCCTTCTGCCCCCCACCCCCCATTGCCAACTCATTGATTCCAGCGCACAATGACCTCTCCAGTGGACCTTGACGTGGAGTCAAGGCCTTGACCTGGAGTCTCCAGTTGCCTTCTGTTGACCTCGTTGTGTTTGCGGCCAGAACTTCCCTTCTGGTGCCAGACTCACAGTTCCTATCTAGAGTCCATTTTTGTACTTATCAGGCTTGTTTGATTTTGCATTGAAATTAGCTGCTAGGAGTAACCTGGATTGAGCACTTACAATTTATCCCAGGAGAGCATTTGTTTTCTTTTGGTAGGTATAGTTGGAGGAACCCAAGTTTCCAAAATGTGTATTCCTATCTCATCCAGGACCTATTCTCAAATTCCACAAATGCCTGTGCTTTTTTGGACAAGCATGTAGACACCCTTCTAAATCTGTTTGTTTGGTAGCTGGGGGAGCACTCTTGGCTTCCTTTTCCTGAAAGTATCCAATCCTGAAGCAACCAAGGATACCTTTATAGCAGATAAAGGACAGATTCACTGCTCACTGAATTGTTTTGCTGCATCTCAAAAAAGACATAGTGGAAATGTAAAAGGTGCAAAAGAGAGTGACTAAGATGATTACTGGGCTGGGGCACCCACAAAAATTGAGTGTTGGGAGGGTTAGGATAGACAAAAGAAAGTATTTCTTTACTCAGCGTGTGGTTGGTCTGTGGAACTCCTTGCCACAGGATGTGGTGATGGCGTCTGGCCTGGACTCTTTTAAAAGGGGATTGGACAAGTTTCTGGAGGAAAAATCCATTACGGGTTACAAGCCATGATGTGTATGTGCAATCTCCTGATTTTAGAAATGGGCTATGTCAGAATGCCAGATGCAGGGGAGGGCACCAGGATGAGGTCTCTTGTTATTTGGTGTGCTCCCTGGGGCATTTGGTGGGCCGTTGTGAGATACAGGATGCTGGACTAGATAGGCCTATGGCCTGATCCAGTGGGGCTGTTCTTATGTTCTTATTTTTTGACAGCAACAAGATGAGGGTTTGGAGAAGCGTTGGTTCTCTAGTCAATTTCAGTTTCTCTAAGTTGCTTTATAAGCCACTTTCCCTTTCCTCATTAATCTGGGTGAGCAGCAAAGCATAACTCAAACCTGGATTGACCAGTGAAAGTGAAAACATATTTTTTGCATCCCAACAAATCCTGTTTTTTATTTTCTTTCTTGTTTGGATAGGCACAGCCCCTTTCACTTTGCAAAGAGATTTGTCATTCAGGATACAGAAGGAAAAAGGTGGAAGGGAAACCATTTTGCTGTTATGATTGTCTTCCCTGCCCGAAGGGAAAATTTCAAACAAAAAGGGTAAGAAATTAAATGTATTGTGTTGATCAGATTTATACTGGTTGTCATTCTTAATTGCCCTAAGAGTTAAAAATGTGTACAGAATGCAATGCTGGTGATTGCTGCTAAGAGGATCCAGTCTGATAAAGCCAAACTGATTCATGTAAAACTTTATGTATTGTATTGCACTTCTCTGACACAAAACATGATATTTGAGTATAGCCAGACAAGATGGAGGCAGTGATCTCTCCTGGCTTGTGATATTCGAGGAGAGAATATCCTTCTTCGTTTGCCTCAATGGTCTCAAGAATTGAGTTCTAAAATGCATGAAAACTGAGGAATGTTATCTTTGAATATTCATTTGATTTGGGGTTTTATAATTTTCCACTTTATGCAATTAATCATACATTGGGATGCCATATTGAAAGCCATGCTTTGTTTTCCAGACACGGATCACTGTTTTCAGTGCCCAGAAGATCACTATGCAAACAAGGAGAAGGATTTGTGCATTCCAAAATACATTGTATACATGTCTTACGGAGAACCTCTGGGGATGAGTTTAGCCATCTTTGTTCTCATCTTTTCTTTTGCCACTGCTGTGGTGCTGGGGATTTTCATTAAGCACAAGGACACTCCCATTGTCAAAGCCAACAACCGGAATCTCACCTACACGCTTCTCATCTTCCTCCTGCTCTGTTTTCTTTGTGCTTTACTGTTCATTGGCAAACCTGAGATGGTGTTGTGTCTCCTTCAACAGACTGCATTTGGCGTCATCTTCTCAGTGGCCGTTTCTTGCGTATCGGCCAAAACCATGATTGTGGTTCTTGCTTTCATGGCCACCAAACCAGGTTCTAAGATGAAGAAATGGGTGAGGAAACCACTGGCCTGTTGTGTGGTTTTCACCTGCTTCCTTCTTCAAGCCATCCTTTGTACTGTGTGGTTGGCAAGTTCCCCTCCATTCCCCAGTCTGGACATGAACTCACTGAATGCAGAAATGGTACTGAAATGTAACGAGGGCTCATCTCTCATGTTTTACTGTGTGTTGGGCTTCCTGGGCTTTCTGGCGCTTCTCAGCTTCTGTGTGGGTTTCCTGGCCAGGAAGATGCCAGACACTTTCAACGAAGCCAAGTTCATAACCTTCAGCATGCTGATATTTTGCAGTGTTTGGTTATCCTTTATACCAGCTTACCTGAGCATGAAAGGGAAGTACATGGTGGCTGTGGAGATATTCTCCATCCTGGCCTCCAGTGCTGGGTTGCTGGTCTGCATCTTTTCCCCCAAATGCTACACTATCGTTGTGTGGCCTGATTTGAACAGAAGAGAACTCCTTATAAGAAGACTTAAGTAACAACAACAACAAAAATACATAAAAATAAATAAAAATTAAGATAAAAAATTCAAAAAGATTTATACAATGGAAATTGCTAATCCATTCACAGTCATGACTCTTTTAAGCTTCATCCATGTGTTGGTTTTCTAATGAGGAATTCAGTCCCCGATTTATGTGTCAATGTAGTGGAGATAATGGCTTTAATCTTGGAGTGATCCTGCTTTAATATAGAATATATACATTATCCCAAACCTCTTTACTTCAATAATATTAATGTTGGGGGGAAAAAATCAATATTTTGATTTCTTAGCCATCATGGGTTGCTTTACCCCTTTCCTGAAATGTGTTTCATAATGTTATGACAATCTGATAATTCCTCAAATTTAGAGAACCTTAATCTGTACGGAAAGGAAGTACAAGAAATGGTGCCAAACTGTTAATTTGGAATATATTAATTTGTGAGTCACTAACTCTGACTCACAGTGTTTCATGTCCACATTCTTATGTGCCCCTGGTCATTCCTGGCTGATGCGAACCAATCCTGCCATAGAGAGAAGCTTATATAAGTAGTTTAGAGGATCTCACATCTGCATTATCTTGAGAATTTACTGGTTACTTTTGTGTCTGCTTTGCCAGAGAGCTAAGTAATGGTGTTTCTGGCATACTCATGCAGTATCATCTTCTTCCTTCCTTCTCCATGAAGCACCTGTCGTTCTCCGCAAAGCACTGTGATTATCTGTGGTGCTATGAAGAGGGTTGATAGACCCAAAGAGAGGACATAGGCTGCTTTTTCCATCCTCACCATGAGCCACTGGGAGCATCCTTTTGAAAAACTGTGATGATGCAGGGGCTTCTGAGGGTGCTTTACAAGCAGTAGAGGCATGAGTCTTTTGGCTAATACAGCGGTTCTCAAACGTAACATCAGAAAACCAGAAGTGGGTTTTGGAGTCTTCTACCCTCCATTAAGAGGCCTGAGACTGGCAGTAGAGTGGGTCACCAACCTGGTACAGCCCAGAACAAGGCTGCCAAATCTGCTTCCAAGTTGGAGCCATTTGGACGCAAGGGCAGTTGGTAGGGCCCAACCCACAATCCACCTCACATGGCCTCACAACCCACTGGAGGGGTGGTGACCCACACTTTGGGAAAGGCGGGGCTAGCACATACTATTGCTATCACCAAGATCTAGGACACCAGATTTCAGGACTGGACCTCAGAATGAATGTGGTCCCACCTGATTGCACCTCAATGGTAATGAATGTTTGGTGACCCACCTGACTGCACCTTAATGGTAAAGATGAGGTCAAACAGCTAGGCCCTGTGTTGATATGAACCATCCATCATCAGCTTCTGGCTGTTTTTGTTCCACTCATTGGGTTTAGTCAGTGAGCAAAGAGGAGGACAGCAATAGAAAATCACAGATGTCACGGGAATATGAGATGCTGTTTGACTGTTCAATTCACCCAGTGTCTTATTCTGGGGCAAAGCAGTGAACCACCAGAAATAGTGGCCAAAACTCTTCTGACTTAGCTCCGAATTGACCTAATTATATGGGCTGGTCCGGGGCTGTAACGAGCATTCTAGGGGTGGTCCCCACTTTATGGCTGTCATAACTTGCCTTCTGGAAGCGCAGACCACGTGTACTCCAGTTTTCACTCCAATTGTGAAGGGCTTCATTTCATGGAGAGCCACTCTCTGTGGATCACGGTGGAAGCTGCTGGGGACAGGACCAGGGGCAGAAGTTAGCAGTGGCAGCCATCTTGTTTTTCCATTGCATGAAGTAGCCACCTCTGTCTCCTTTTCTCCTTTGCCAATTTCTTCATTTTGAAGTGGAGAAGGTGCACAGCAGGATGCGGGTGGGATGTCCAGCTGTACACACACACACAGCGGGGACAACAACAAGGAATATGCATCTGCCCTCGAAGCACACCTCAAAGCAGCATATCTTATCTGTCGTTTGAAATGCATTGAGTGTAGTCAGAATCCAGGTTCTCTCTCTCTGCTCACTCTCACTGCACCAGCACAGCCCCCGTCAGGATGGAAATTGAGAATTTCTTTTACTGTTGAGGAATTGAAAAACAAGCTTCTTGAAAGACAAGAAATGCAAGCGTCTGGATTGGGTAGTGGAAATACTGTGTTTATGCCATGGCAAGAAAGGTTTCATTTTGATTTCAAAGAACAAAACAGGGGAGTCCCCGATCTCCACCGGAGATATATTGCTGGGGCCCCATGAGGACACTGGAAACTGCGGATGAGAGGGAGCCCCATCTCCACAGCCCCCATGCCCCCGGCACTCCACTACCCTTGTATATATTCACTACAGTTGTGTGAAATGCCTCTTGCTTTAACCAAACAAGCAGGTAAGCAGCTCCTTGCCATGCCTTTATGTTTAACAGAAAGGAAGCAGGCAATCTAGAAGGGAGAGTGAACTTCCTCTACGTTAATGTGAATCTAAGCAAGAAACAGGGGGATAGAGAGGAACTTAACTCTCCCTCATAGATATGAGCATATAGGTAATGTGTGGGGGGTATGGGGAAATATACAGAAGTGCGACTGCCCATAACAGATCTGCAGTTACCACAGGGCAGCTGTAGGTGATTTTGTTCCTTCCAGCTTTGCAGATAACAATTTGCAAACTATTTCTCCTTTATGGGTGTAACTTTCCTTTCGGTTGACTTCATTTTTCCTTTTCCCCTGATTCTCCACTGAGTAGAGTCGACAGGGAGAATGCTGAGGGAGAATCAGCCTGGCTTCTGTAAGGGTAAGTCTTGCCTCACTAACCTTTCAGAATTCTTTGAAAAGGTCAACAGGCATGTGGATGCGGGAGAACCCGTGGGCATTATATGTCTGGACTTTCAGAAGGCGTTCAACACGGTTCCTCACCAAAGGCTACTATAAAAACTCGACAGTCAGGGAATTAGAGGGCAGGTTCTCTCCTGGATTGAGACCTGGTTGAAGACCCAGGCTTATTCTGAGTCATGCCAGGCTGGTGATCTACTCTACTGGCCTTCACAGGACACATAATGGCCTGTAAAAGACTCAAAACCCACTTCTGGTTTTCCAGTGTTAAGATTGGCTGTGTTGGCTAAAAGCACCCACAGAAGTCTCTGCATCATCACAAGGTCTCAACTGGCATCTCCCAGTGGCTCATGGGGAGGGTGGATGAAACAGCCTATGCCTTCTCTTTTGCTCAGTCAACCCTCTCCATAGCTGGCTGGATAATCACAGGTGCCTTTATGGAGAATGATCTCTGAGAAGGGTGGAAGGAGATGCTACCAGTGGCGTAGCTAAGGGGGGTAGCAGTTGCACTGGGCATCAAGCTTTAGGGGGGTAATGAGCTGAGCTTGACACTAGTGACCAAAATTGTGAAAACCTTGGTATGTATGAATAATACCATCATGTTATATATCAATGGAAAGATAGTTTAATGCTGAATGCAATGAAGCAAACTGTATTGGAATATCTGTATTCTATCAAAAGTTGTGGCCGATTAACTAGAAAACGAAAACACAACTGCCTTATGGAACAAAAAGTGAAATTTTTAAACTCAAAACTGATCTATGAGACTAAGGGCAAAATCCTAATCTCTTATGTCAGTGCTTTCCTGCACTGGCTTAGCGGTGCCAACGGGCCATGTGCTGCATCCTGCAGTTGGGTATCACTCACAGAGGCCTCCTCAAAATAAGTGAATGTTTGTTCCCTTACCTCAGAGCTGCATTGCCCTTATGTCAGTGCTGGAAGGCACTGACATCAGGGGTTAGGATTGTGCCCTAATTGTTCTGAGAGCCAATGACATGTTATCATGATACAGCATGAAACCAAGAAGGTGATAATAAGAGCCAGCTCACATTTCCATGTATCATAGTATAGTTACCCCTGCTAACTGGGTAAAAAGGCACTTTTTCAAGTGGTGCCCCTCTTATATTTAGCAGGGGGAGAATAACCATCCCTCTTTATCCCAGAACAGGTTCTCGAACCAATCAGGAGCACACTTTTTATTTATTTACTTAATTAAATTTTGTTTTGTCTGGTGGGGGGGGGGGGGCTACAAAACTTCTTTCACTCCAGGTAGCAGATAGACACCTTACAGCCCAATCCTGTGTGTGTCTACTCGGAAGTAAGTCCCATTACGGTCAAAGGGGCTTACTCCCAGGAAAGTGTGGATAGGATTGGGCTGTATGTTATGCTACTGACTGGGGGGTGCAAGTAGAGCAAGTGGGTGGCAAGCTGCTGGGGGGAAGGCAGGTTTTTCCCCCAATTTTCACTTTTAAAAAAGCTCAGGCATGACATCACTTCTGGTTGTGACATCACTTGCGGGGCTACACGATCATTAGCTACGCCACTGGATGCTACTGCATGAGTATGCCAGAAACACCATTACTGAGCTCTCAGGCAAAGCACATCCAAAAGTCACCTGTAAATTCTCAGGTATGAAATCCTCTGAACTACTTATACAGGCTCCCCTCTATGGCAGGATTAGTCTGCGTCCACCACGAATGAAGAGGGAATATAAGCCTGTCTGGTTCTTAGGAGTAAGAATGTTGAGATGAACTGTTCATTGTGAGCCAGAACTACCGAGGGATTTGGGAACAGGTGATTGACTAATTAATACATTCCAAATTTACTGCTTGGCACCATTTCTTGTTCTTGCTTTTCATATAGATCAAGGTCCCCTAAATTCAAAGAAGTATCAAAACAATTATGAAACAGATTTCGGCAAAATGTTAAAATATAACCCTCCATGGCTAAGAAAGTGAAATATTTCATAGATTTCCCACCATTAATTTTATTTAAGAGGTTTGGGCAATGTAAATATTGTGCATTAAAGTAGGATAATTCCTAGATTAAAGATGTCATTTCCACTACATTGATACTTAAATGTGGGACTGCATTCCTCAATAGAAAACCAACACAGGGATGTAGCTTCAAAGAGTTATGAATGTGTACAATTAGCAATTTCAATTGTATGCAGTGGGAATCAGTATTAAATTTAGTTGAATTTTTTTTTTCTTTTGTTACTTAAATGTTCTTCTCAGTTGTTCTCTTCTGTTCAAATCAGGCCGCACTACAATAGTGTAGCATTTGGGGGGAAAGATGCAGACCAGCAACCCAGCACTGGAGGCCAGAATGGAGAAGATCTCCGCAGCCACCGTGTATTTCCCTTTCGTACTCAGGTAAGCTGGAACAAAGGATAACCAAACACTGCAAAATATCAGCATGCTGAAGGTGATGAACTTGGCTTCGTTGAAAGTGTCTGGCAACTTCCTGGCCAGGAAAGCCACACAGAAGCTGACGAGAGCCAGAAAGCCCAGGAAGCCCAACACACAGTAAAACATGAGAGTTGAACCCTCGTTACATTTCAGTACCATTTCTGCATTCAGTGAGTTCATGTCCAGACTGGGGAATGGAGGGGAACTTGCCAACCACACAGTGCAAAGGATGGCTTGAAGAAGGAAGCAGGTGAAAACCACGTAACAGGCCAGTGATTTCCTCACCCATTTCTTCATCTTAGAACCTGGTTTGGTGGCCATGAAAGCAAGAACCACAATCATGGTTTTGGCCAATATGCAAGAAACGGCCACTGAGAAAATGATACCAAATGCAGTCTGTTGAAGGAGACACGACACCTTCTCAGGTTTGCCAATAAACAGTAAAGCACAAAGAAAACAGAGCAGGAGGGAGATGAGAAGAGTGTAGGTGAGATTCCGGTTGTTGGCTTTGACAATGGGAGTGTCCTTGTGCTTAATGAAAATCCCCAGCACCACAGCAGTGGCAAAAGAAAAGATGAGGACAAAGATGGCTAAACTCATCCCCAGAGGTTCTCCATAAGACATGTATACAATGTATTTTGGAATGCACAAATCCTTCTCCTTGTTTGGATAGTGATCTTCTGGGCACTGAAAACAGTGATCCGTGTCTGGAAAACAAAGCATGGTTTTCAATACAGCACCCCAATGTGCTGTTCATTGTACTCATAAAATGAAATATTATAAAGACCTGAATGAGCATGGCAAGTTGACTGTGCAAAGAAAACATTGTTCTGTTTTCATTCTGTTTGGAACTCAATTCTTGACACCAGTGGTGAAAAGAAAGACGGTTATTCTATCTCTGAATATCAAATGTCAGGGTTGATCTCTACTTCCCCTTGTCTGGATAGTCTGGAATATTGTGTTTTTCATATCAGGGAATTAGGGTCATCCTCTTAGCTGCAGTCAACAGCACTGAATCACGGACATATTTTTCACCATTATGACAATCATCATCAAAGCTGTGGGTCCTCTTTGTCTTGGGTTTAGCATCCAAGAATTTGAGTATCCAGATGCTGAGCCTATGGCTGAGGTTCCTCAGAGGACCACCTTGATGCAACAGGAAATGGCTCTTGGTCTCTTGGTCTCATCAGAGAGTTCTTCTGAGAAACAGGGAGGCTACATGCAACCTCCCTGCACCTCAGAATCCCTCTGCCCAGAGACAAGACTGGAAGTAACTTCGGTTCTCATTGACGTTCCAGATGTCACCTCCAGGAGGCTTCTCAAGAGGCTGGGAGGCCATGCGCAACCATCTAAGGTACTTCCTGGACTTCTGAGAGGAATTTTATCAGGTTGTACCAAGTTTCTTTTAGGCCCCTTTGCCAAGAGGGAAGAGTGAAACACAGCGGGGGAGGGTGGTGATGGGCGAGCAGAATAGGGGCAGGGAGGGGCAAAGAAGGGTGAGGGGAAGGTAGAGACAGCTGGAAAAGTCTTTGGAGCCCAGGTCTACCCACCCATGTGGCATCAGTAGTGTCCCCAGCATCCCCAGTCATGGTAGTGTCCCCAGCAGATAGGAAAATGTCAGATCCCAGGAAATTTCTGGGTCCCCCCTTTGGCTCCTGGGCCCCCCTTTTGACCCTGGGCCTGGGTACAAATTAACCCCTTTACCCCCTTCTACTAGGCCCTGGGTACTTCCCCAGATAAGTAATGGAAGCACTGAGCTTTCTCCCCCATGGATTTAATTATTTGTGGAATTTGGTATCCATGGGGGGTCCTGAAGCAGATACCCAGTGGATTCGGAGGACCCAAAGTATACACAGCATCAGGTAAACTCCATACATTCCATTTCTTACCCTTCTCATTTGAAACTTTCCCTTCTGCGCATGGAAGGCAATCATAGCAGCAAAATGGTTTATCTTCCTTCTTGGTCCTTCTGTACCCTGGGTGACAATTCTCATTGCAAAGAGAAAGAGGCTGTGCCTGTCCACAGATGAAAGAGCAGGATATGTTAGCCTTCAGAAGAAGGACATTTGGATGGTTGTTCAAACAAGCACAGGTGTGCATGGAAATCAAGAACGGTTTCTGGGAAAGGTGTGAGGAAAGTTTTGGAGACTTGGGTTGCCCCAACTACACCTACAAGAACAAAAAAAAGTAAACACTTTCCTGGGCTGAATGGCAAGTGCTCTTGAATGGCAAGAATGGGGGCAGGAAGGGTCGTTGCCAGTAGCGCTTGTGTGAGCAAGTATACTATATTCCTATCCTGACCTTTTGTTACCTCCACAAGCAAAATGGCTTCCACTGAACCGAGGACACCCATTTGGGAAGCCCATAGGGAAATGGAGGCTTCCTCCAGGGTAAGGGAATGAATGTGCCCTGACTCTTTGCTTCAAGTTAGCTAATTGAATGTTTAGGATTGGAAATCATAACTGAAATGAAACTCACCCAGCTGACAGGAAACAGAAAGAGCTGTCTAGAGTCTGAACAGTGAATCTTTTTAAAATTTATTTTATTTTAAACATGTTGCAAATAACTGGAGTGTCCCCACATAGAGCAAACTTTACCTGGTTAAATCTGCTGGGCCACACAATGGCATCATCATCAACAGAAAGCAAGATGTCTTCTGAAGCCCTGGGCTCTATCCTCCCAACTTTGACTCTACGAAAGGACTGGTTTGGGAATGTGACCCAGTTGATAATATCGAATCCAGCAACTAAATTTCCATCCTGATCAAAGGAAACCTTTTCCCCTGCGCTATTGTTGAAGGAGAAACTTCTCAGGAAGTCGTGGAGCTAGGAAGTTGAGGGGAAAATCACAAGCTGTACAAAACGATGCAAACATACAATAAACCGGTCACCTGCCAGATGGACAGTTCTTTGCTTAAAAGCCTGATCAAGGACAAGTGTAGAGGAATTCCTAGTAGTAGCAAAAATTAAGTGCCACAAAACCTCTAAAATTATATGAATAACATATACCAATTGCAGATGTACCAATTGCAGTCATTTGTGACTTCGGGTGTCCCCATTACCTTGACCTCAACTAGTTGTTTATTGATTGTCATGAACTAACGTTCAGTGCCAATAGGGGGAAGAATAAGAGTTAAAAAAATGTAGAAGGTAATCAAACAAGAATATGCAGTTAATCCATATATTGGTAACTAGGAAGTTGAAAAGACTGTAAAACAAAGTTAAAGTAATCAGATCTAGCCAAATTAAACAAGTCCATTTGGAAATTAATATGAGCAGGATCACCAATTAGTTCTAACATGGAACCTCGTAAAGACCTGGCACATAGATATTTTTCTAAAAAGAGATGTTTCTAAGTGACCTAGGATCTGGGGTACGCATGGCAAGGATTACCCTCCAACACCAATGTCTGCTCAGGACATTACCTGCCAAGGCTGATGATTTTTCAGATTCCATCTCTTTTCATTGGTCATCTCTCTGTGTTTGAATTTGGATGACTGAATGGCATGCAAAGCATGTGCCACAGAACAGACTGCATTATAGATGCTGTAACTGTGGCTGGTCATGCTCATTTCAAAAACAGCGCCAGGCAGAGTCTCCAGCTTCTCCTCCCCAGTGCAATTTTCCCCATTCACCTTGGAGTTGGGGAACACACAGCCAAATGCCTGCTCCCAAAAAGCTCTGATAAAACCATCTCCTTTGTCCAAGGCTGGTTTTCTGTTACGGAGAAATGTGCTGAATCCTGTCACCTGCTTTGAATGAATGGCAAAGGATAGAGCACCGTGGATGAAGTGGATGTCCCAACCTCTTTGAAAGGGAAGTGACATTAGTTCCATCTGGGCTGTCATAATCCAGACCTTGCTTTTTCTCTTAATGGGTACATCCTCAAATGCTGGAAACTCAAGCATCACTCTCAAGATTATTGTGGTCTGAATTTCCCCATGTATGACTACTACATTGGCAGTGCTCCCCATGACAATATTGCATAGCCCAAGCCCATCGTCTACTTGTTCAGCAATGTTATTTGAAAAACTTTCTGATGGAAATCTTTCTACGAACTCAAAGCAAATACCACTTTGCGAAAACATGGGAAGCACATCTTGTATAAACTTCTCTCCAAGGTCATCATCTACATAGATCACCCCAATCCATATCCATCTGAAATGAAGAAGTAAGTGAAGAATTCCCCTGTATTGATGAGCCCCATTTGGGAACAGGTGGTGGAAGAAAGCAGCTTCCATCTGGTGATCCATCACTGGAGCAGAGCCATATATGAACTAAATAAAATATTACAAAATATTATTTTTGAAAAAAACCCAAGTTAAAACTACTTTGCATGTGAGTTACAGTGATGCAGTTGTAAGTGGTGATGCTTGTCCCCATATATCAGCCAGGATAGAACCTGCCATATTCTGTCTTTAGTAAACATTTAGCAAACATCTTGTAAATTTCTGCTCTTTTTTTGAAAAGAACAATCTGTTCTCTCCTTGTTCTTCAATTCATTTATTCCTAGCTTTAATAATGTAATAGTGTGTTGGTGCATTTTTTGAAATTTTACAGTCATAACGACCTACATAACTGACAAAAAAAATTTGTCAGGAATGCAAATATTGACTCCCTTCGCCAGCATCACACACACACCATTGAATATAGATCATGAGTTGCTTTTCAGAAACAGGGTACTACGCACTGTTAGAAACACATACAAAAACATACACACAAGAGAACTCCGCCATAGGGCATCTAGATCTCATGTGCTCCAAAAGCAGAACTTACTTGTGGAGTCTTGTAGATGCTGAGGATGGTTGCCATGTGGCGATGAAGTTCCGAGTTAGGTCCCCCAATGATTGCTTCTGGATAGTTCTGGATATCACACTTGTAGTTAGGGATGAATCCACCTCGTGTGGAGAGGAGTTCCAGAGACGCATGGTGGATCCAGACAGCACTTAAAAGGCTATTATAGATGTTGAAACCAAGGGTGATGTTGGGTAAGATCTGGAGATTTTCATTCAGCTCACCAACAGCAAATACCAAGGCCATGATGTGTTGGTAAAGTTGAGTCATTACCCTGCAATGACAGTTGTATGATGCATTAAAGGACCCCTGCTTCAGAACGTGGCATTCCCAATATTATTTCCATGCAGTGCACGGTCCTATTCCAGGGAAGTATGAATTGGCATTGTTACACAAAACAGAACTTTGGGCTTTATTTGAGGCAGTAGAAGCTTTGGAAGCTTCTAGTTAAAACCAATATACAAGCATTCACAACATTTGACGCCACAATTCTTAAACTCTACAATTTTGGCATCTTTGTCCCACCCTACCTCATGCATGCAAGTCAAAGGTGTCCCCCGATTGGGAGAAGATCCTGGGGAGGCAGGACACTCTTTCTCTCCAGGGGCAGTTGCATCCCAGAGACTCAATAACCTCTAGCTGACATTCCCACCCACCCTTTCTATAGTCTGCTGGTCATTCTTTGAAGGTCAGGCAGGATTTTTTTTACTGCTAATTGGCTTGAATTGGCAGTTTTTTTGCCTACCCAGTCTGTAGTTGAACATTCCAGTGTTTTCAGTTAGGTTTGTCACCATTTAGGTCACTTTAGCTGGTAGCGTTCAGGGGACGGTAGGTAAGAATAATCATCAGGTGGCCAGAGAGTGAGCCACTACCACTCTGCTGATACTAAATCAGCTCAAGGAGGCTGGCTGGCTGACCCCAGGTTGCCTGAAGGAAACGAGCCATATTCCCTTGCCAGTGGGCAAATTCTAGCTCAGCTGCCTCAACCCATAAGGGTTAACTTTGACAGGCAAAGTTGATCGTGGATTCTGTGCAATTTTGAGTCAGATGGACCCTGATAGGTACGTAGGTGGCTAGAACAGCTTCCCCCAGAGTTAGATCCCCACACATTTTGGGAAGCTAAGTTTTGCCCTGCTGTATATTGTATAATAAACCAAGTGGCCTGGTTTAACTCTGCTCCTCTGGTTTGTGTGTTTATCTGGGGTGTGTGGGTAAAACATAAAAAATTAAATAAATGCTCAAATATTGCCTAAACTATTTTAGCATTTCAAATATTTAGCACTTGAAATATTGAAAATAAATTCCCAGATAGTGCATGGAAAGAAAAGCATGTGTGGAAATGCAAAAAATACCTTTTAAACAGTTAGCAACCAGATGTCTCCCAAAATAGTCTGAGAAAGATTGCATGCAAACTATTTCAGGAAAATAAACATGCAAAAAAGCCATCATAATGACATTGCTATATAACCAGAAAATCGACCAGAGTGATAGCTTATCCATCTTAGAATATTTGTGGATTATTATCTGGAAAAAAATGACTTATATATATAGCTAGCAAAGCAACTCCTTACACAAGGTCGTCAATGAGTTCAGGAGAAGGACACTTTTCAAAGGCTATCAGATTTAAAAACAAGTAGTTCTGAGCAATGATGCTGCCAATGACAAAGTCTCCTGGTTGATAATACTGGTGATCAATAGGAAGAGGCTCACAGACACTCCATTTGCGAAGGGGCAACTTGCAGACTCTCTGAGGCAACAGGACTAATACTAATGTCAGAAATGCCACCATCTTGCATGAAGATCTCTCTGGAAGTAAACTTGCCATTCCTACATTTACATTTGCGCAACCTTGAGAAACACAGTTGGGCTTCACTCAAATTATTTGGAGCCAGAATGAGGAAAAAATGCCAAGTTTCAGCAATCAGGCTCAGGAAGCCCTCTCTGTCTCTCACCTCAACTGTGAGTGCCACAGGAGATATGAAAAGCAGCAGCCTCCAGTCTTCTTGTTTTGGTACTGACCACTGTATTTCCCAAGGGACCTGGAGAAGATCTTACAGAAATAATGAAAATTAGATAAATACAGGGTGTATAATCATCCTCCCAGGGTTAAATTTTGTCTGACGTTACACAAGAAAAAGCATGTTCATCAACCTCTCAGCAGAATAATTCTCTGGTCCCCCGCAGTGGGACATCAAAACATTAATTAGCTAGTGCTGACTAGCAGGAAGAAAAGCCACCAGAAGCCTCCCTCCTGGATACCTCTTCCACTTCACGTTGAAGAAATTGCTGGAGGGAAAAAGGAGGTGGAAACTGAAAATTAAAGTAATCAGAAAGGAAAGTTACACCCATAAAAGAGGAATAGTTTGCAAATTGTTTATCTGCAAAGCTGGAAGGAACAAAATCACATTCAGGCCATTGAGAGGAATTTTATCAGGGAGTCAAAGTTTCTTTTAGGCCCATTCCCAACAGGGGAGGAGAGGAGGCAAAATAAACCAGGCAAGCGTGATGACAGCCAGTAGAGTTGGAGCCCAGGTCTACTAGGCTTTCCAACGCAGAGCCCAGGTCTACCCACTAGTGTGGCATCCACAGCTAGGTACAGTGATACAGATAACCAGACACTCCTAGGTCTCCCTAAAACCTTTTAAATATAGAAATATATAGCAGAAAATTAGTATCATTGTATTTAGGCTCACACTAGAATGGCAAGTGTGCAGTGTGCATCAAAACCAACTTCTGCAGCAGCAGTAGTACTGTGACTGTGTCTCTGACCTCCTGCACATGATTAAAGAATTCACAAGCCAAAGACCTACTTGGGACCTATGCCCCAAGAGCACCCCCAGCATCCCACACAGAGAGTAAATCTTGCTGAAATCAAAAAATGTCTGATTCCAGGAAGTTTCGGGGCTCCTTCCTTTCACTCCTGGGTCCCCTTTCTGCACTGGGCCCCAGTACAAATTACCCCCTTCACTACACTCTCCTGGGCACTGCCCCCCCTCGGATCTGTGGATCTGGTATGTGTAGATCCTCTTATCCACACTTCCCCACACCCATTACCTTGATGCTCATTACAGTCGTGCAAAATGCCTCTTGTTTTAACCAAACATGCAGGCATGCAGCCTCTTGCAAAACTAGAATCTCTTGCTTTAATAGACAAGCAAGCAGGTGATCTAGAAGGAAGTGAGAACTTCCTCTATGTTTACTTCCTGCTTACGTTCACTTTCCCTTCCAGCCTACCTACCTGTTTGTCTGTTAAATTGCAAGAGGCTGCCTGCCTGCTTGTTTGGTTAAAGCAAGAGACGTGCATAGCAAGGCTATGTGCATCAAGGGTTAAGCAAGTTGCTACCTGGGGAGGGAGCACTGCTCCCCACACCCCTTGGCATTGAAAAATCAGACAACAGCCTCCAGGGGCTCTAAAAAGTTGGGGAACCAGTGGTGTACACCAATGGCGGAGTAGAGACTCTCCAAATAATAATAATAATAATAATAATAATAATAATAATAATAATAATAATAATAATAATAATAATAATACAGGTATTTATATACCACCTTTCTTGGTCATCAGATTTCTCCTCAGACTTTAATTCAAGGCGGTTTACATAGGCAGGCTGTTTAAATCCCCATAGGGATTTTTACAATTAAAGAAAGGTTCTATCTTTCAGGAACCACACACATTTCAGATGGAACTTTTGCAGTCTGTTATCACTTTCTGGCCTCTTCCCACACAGGCTGACAAGTAGCTCCTTCCGAAGAGCAGGTGGAATAACTCGGTTCAGCTAGTCAGCTACTTCAAGGTCTCGCCGTTCATGGTGCCGGTGGCCTCGAACTGGCAACCTTCAGATGTTATCTTCAGGCAGTTGGAGGCTCAAACCTCTAGACCAGACCACCTGCCCAAGGATATTGTTATTGGATTTGTTGGAAAAAAGACCAAAATGTGGACTTGAAAGGCAACATCACAAAGCTCGTAGTGACCATGAATGAAGTGTATAAATGCAGCCTGAAAAGGTACTGTGAGTCAGGCTTCAAAAGAAGGTAGAACTTGCCCTGCTCAAACTCGAATTTGCTAAAACAGGCAATTGTCGTGCAGCTGTGCCAGCCAGTCAAAGGCAAACAATTCCCCCATTCAGATAGAGGCAGGAGACAGGGCAGCTGGAAACAAGTCACCATTTTATTCAAACAAGTGAAGATCTATGGCAAGTTCTCTTTACAGTGTGGACACCTGTGACAAAACTAGGATGCAATGGATCCCAGTGTTTTCTTTTGTCGGCAAGACCCTTCTAGCTCTGGGCAGCAGATAAGCAATGCCAGCCCTTTCACAACTGAGGAAGCTTGTGGCAGCATCACCCTCTTCAGGCTGCCCTGCCTTGGACGTTGGTGAAGGACCATAGTGGTGGTCCCATCCCATTTCCCTCCCACCATCCAGCCTTGAGGCAGTGGTGTGAAAACTTCTTGCTTTGCTCAAAACTTTTGCCAGGTGCTCACCATTATTATCCTGTTCTTCCTTCTCCAACCTGCACATGTCTGCTGCTTGTGATCAAAGCCAGGTGACTCAACACACAGAACCACAAGTTATAGCTATGGAAAGTGCATGTCTATGAAGCAGGCAGAAACAATCTCCCATCTAACGCCAACCAGTGGGGCTAAGGCTCACACTTTTGAGGCACAACACAGGCAATTAGTGAATCCTACCGTTTTCCTCAGAATGGGTGGGTGGACATGAAATTATACATATGGTGATGATTTTGATCAATATTCTAGAAAGATTCACAAACAAGATCATGTCAGAAATACTTAATAAACATGATCAAAGTCCATTATTTTATCTAAGGGAAGGGTAGAACAGTGTGCCAGAAACTCCACTACCCAGATGCTCCAGAAGGTAATGTTCAAAAGTAGTTAGGACATCACAAAGCTGGTAGGGAGCATTAATGCAACCATATGCAGATAGCAAAATCCTTTCAAACCAGTTATCAGGGTAGACTCCTCCCATGGCAGAGAGTTTGAAGAAATTGGGTCGGACCAGGGACATAGAGAATGCTTGGCTGTTGGAAGTAAGAATGTTGGGAGAACTCATTCAGCCCAAGGGTGGGATTCGGATGAATGACTTATCCCAACATTTTTGCAATCCTACCCTCGGGCTGAATGATCACCCCATCAATGCAGTCGTACCAAAAAAGGTGCATGGACTGGAAGCCTGTGGTCTACACTTTCAGAAGGCCATTTAAAACAGCCTTGAGTCAGGGACTGACACTTGAATAGTAGTTCTGACAATGACATAGGCTCATAGAATGGGGTAAATTGTGAGCTAAGTCAGAAGTGTCTTGGTCGCAATTTCTGAAGTTTTACTAAGTGCTTCTGTGCCCCAGAATAAGACACCAAATGGATGGAAGAGTTAAATGGTTGCACAACTGGTCCTTCTCCCATGCTGTCAATGCTATCCTTCTCTAAACCCAGGGAGTGGGACAAAACCACCCTGAAGCAGATGATACATGGCTCATTTTGTCATAGGACAATGCTGTTTGGTATCCTCTTTAACAATGATCTGACAAGGAGTTAAGTCAGATAGAGGTTAAAAGTGAAGATGTTTCAGACCTCATTGATAAATTAAAGATCAATAAGTCACCAGGCCCTGATGGCATCCACCCAAGAGTTATTAAGGAATTGAAGAACGAAGTTGCAGATCTCTTGACTAAGATATGCAACTTGTCCCTCAAAACGGCCATGGTGCCAGAAGATTGGAGGAGAGCAAATGTCATGCCTATCTTTAGAAAGGGAAAGAGGGGGGACCCGGGAAACTATAAGCCAGTCAGCCTAACATCTATACTGGGTAAGATGGTGGAATGCCTCATCAAAGATAGGATCTCAAAACACATAGACGAACAGGCCTTGCTGAGGGAGAATCAGCATGGCTTCTGTAAGGGTAAGTCTTGCCTCACAAACCTTATAGAATTCTTTGAAAAGGTCAACAGGCATGTGGATGTGGGAGAACCTGTGGACATTATATATCTGGACTTTCAGAAGGTGTTTGACACAGTCCTTCACCAAAGGCTACTGAAAAAACTCCACAGTCAGGGAATTAGAGGACAGGTCCTCTCATGGATTGAGAACTGGTTGGAGGCCAGGAAGCAGAGATTGGGTGTCAATGGACAATTTTCACAATGGAGAGAGGTGAAAAGCGGTGTGCCCCAAGGATCTGTCCTGGGACCAGTGCTTCTCAACCTCTTCATAAATGACCTGGAGACAGGGTTGAGCAGTGAGGTTGCAAAGTTTGCGGACGACACCAAACTTTTCTGAGTGGTGAAGACCAGAAGTGATTGTGAGGAACTCCAGAAGGATCTCTCCAGACTGGCAGAATGGGCAGCAAAATGGCAGATGCGCCTCAATGTCAGTAAGTGTAAAGTCATGCACATTGGGGCAAAAAATCAAAACTTCACATATAGGCTGATGGGTTCTGAGCTGTCTGTGACAGATCGGGAGAGAGATCTTGGGGTGGTGGTGGACAGGTCGATGAAAGTGTTGACCCAATGTGCGGCGGCAGTGAAGAAGGCCAATTCTATGCTTGGGATCATTAGGAAGGATATTGAGAACAAAACGGCTAATATTATAATGCCGTTGCACAAATTGATGGTAAGGCCACACCTGGAGTATTGTGTCCAGTTTTGGTTGCCGCATCTCAAAAAAGACATAATGGAAATGGAATTCTGGTGGCACGTGTATTAGCGCGCCACCAGCATTTACCCTGCCCCCTCACGAGACACAGGACGGGCCAGCCTCACAGCCGATTGGCTGGGGGCTAATTGGTCTGGGGCCACATGCAGGCTGCTCGGAGAAGCCCGCGCAGTTGGGACCAGGCAGCGGTCATCCACCCGCCCACCCTCTGGCAGTCCGAGACTAGCTGGTCGCCTTCTGGGGCCGGGTAGGAATTTTTGCCATCAGCCTAATTGGCACATCGGTTGGTGGTTTTTTGCCTACCCCAGACTGTGGAGTTAGGGGCGGAATGGGGGTTTTCCATAGGTCTTCTTGGTCACTTTAGGCAGGTGTCGTGCGGGTTTTGGGTAGGTAAGGTCATATCGGTGTACACGGCAGGGTGGCAAGGGCCGGGTGGACTCCACGCTTGGTCATGCTGGCATTCCCGGCTGGGTGACGCAGGCTGGATGAACCTCAGCCTGGTGGTAAAGGCGCACCGCGGGTTCGCTCGGGTGGCCTGAGCTAGCCTGCCACCCTGCCCCTTCGGGGTGACAATGAAGGGGGCGGCAGGCTTGTACTGACGCTGCCCAGAGTCTGGTGTGGTCGCCCAAATCAATATAGGGGGAAGTAGATGGGCAGCTCCGTTTCCTCCATGTAGAACCCGCATGACTTATTTTGTTAGGCCGTGTTGCAATCTGAAGTGTATTTAAATAGTTAATAAAGTGGCCCTTTGTACCATATGCCCTTGCCTGTGACTTTATTGGGGGGTGCTGGGTAAAAGGTGCAAAAGAGAGCGACTAAGATGATTACGGGGCTCGGGCACCATCCTTATGAGGAAAGGCTATGGCGTTTGGGCCTCTTCAGCCTTGAAAAGAGACGCCTGAGGGGGGACATGATTGAGACATACAAAATTATGCAGGGGATGGACAGAGTGGAAAGGGAGATGCTCTTTACACTCTCACATAACACCAGAACCAGGGGACATCCACTAAAATTGAGTGTTGGAAGAGTTAGAACAGACAAAAGAAAATATTTCTTTACTCAGCGTGTGGTTGGTCTGTGGAACTCCTTGCCACAGGATGTGGTGATGGCGTCTAGCCTGGACGCCTTTAAAAGGGGATTGGACAAGTTTCTGGAGGAAAAATCCATTATGGAGTACAAGCCATGATGTGTATGCGCAACCTCCTGATTTTAGAAATGGATTATGTCAGAATGCCAGATGCAAGGGAGGGCAGCAGGATGAGGTCTTTTGTTATCTGGTGTGCTCCCTGGGGCATTTGGTGGGCCGCTGTGATATACAGGCAGTGCTTTTTTTGTAAATAAAAAGGTGCAGGAACTCACAACTTGTTAATCTTTTATTTATTTATTTATTTATTCATTCATTTATTTATTTCTAAACCATTTTTTAGTGGAGAAATAAAATATTTTTTATGTGCTTCCCCCCTAAAGATGAACTTACTTCTGAGTAGACATGCATAGGATTGGGCTGTCAATCTCCACATCCCCTTCCCCCTAGCTACTTTTTCTACACATGGGGAAAAATACTGTACAGGTGCACTTATAGCGTATAGTATGTAGTGTGGCACTACTTCAAGGAGAGGATGCAGTGAATGGATTCCGAAAAATGGCTTACATGAGTTCCATGTAATAAAATTACTCTAAGCAACTGTGGGAGTAAAAACAAAAAAGGAATTCTTACATGAGAGGGGTCCTTAGGTGCACATAGAAACAGCTACGTTTGCAAACAAGCCATTAAATATGATTTAATTCAGGTATCAGAATACTCTGTGTCTTTGGGAAGGTGCTTGGCATGCAATTGTATGTTCTCTGCTGCCCTGAGCAGCTGCTGTGCATTGCTGGAGAGGAGCTGCAAACACTGGCTGGTGGAGGGCATGCTTGTGGGGGAAGGATGAGGAGGATCTCTGGCAAGGCTGGACAGCACATTGTACACACATAGAATCCCTTTTCACCTGCCCTTAGCATGTGAAAACGGGTGCAGATATATATCTCTGCCAGGATTAAGAGCCCAATCCTAGGTATGTCTACTCTGAAGTAAGTCTCGTTCTAGTCAATGGAGCTTACTTCCAGGAAAGTGCCTAGGATTGCAGCCTAAGAGCCCCTATGCATTTCTACTCAGAAGTCCACTTTAGTGAATGGGGCTTACTGTGGATAGGATGGCAGCCTCAGGGCCCAATCCTGTGCTTGTCTACTCAGAAGTCAGTCCCAGTAGAGGCAGTGGGGCTTCCTCCCAGGAAAGTGTGGACAGGACTGCAGCCTCAGAGCCCCTCCTATGCCTGTCTACACAGAAGTCAGTCCCACTAGAGGCAGTGGGGCTTCCTCCCAGGAAAGTGTGGAGAGGAAAGTGTGATGGTGGACAGGTCAATGAAAGTGTCAACCCAATGTGCGGCGACAGTGAAGAAGGCCAATTCTATACTTGGGAACATTAGAAAAGGTATTGAGAACAAAACGGCTAATATTATAATGCCATTGTACAAATCGATGGTAAGGCCACACCTGGAGTATTGTGTCCAGTTCTGGTCTCCACATCTCAAAAAGGACATCGTGGAAATGGAAAAGGTGCAAACGAGAGTGACTAAGATGATTACTGGTCTGGGGCACCTTCCTTTTGAGGAAAGGCTATGACGTTGTGTAGTGGTTATCTACACAGGTGCTAGCCTTAGCCTTGGTATGTTGACAATGAAGCAAAGCACACTTTGCACATGCGCAAGAGCAAACTCGGCGCGGCCTTGGTGACATGCTAGGTCTGAAGCTTTGTAGCCTGTCAACAAGGCAATGTTATAAAGAATCATATCTAGGAATGTGTTTGTGGTTAAGCTAGAAAGCTAGAAGGTTACAGCCAGTGTGAGTCTCATCATCCTCTTGCAAATTTCCCTATTACACAGACTATTGACTCATGCTTTAGTATTGTAAACAAAATCAGAGAATGGAAAACCCCAGCCTGTTGTGAATTGTATGAGAAGGAATGAAAGGCAGAGAAGGCTGAATTCCAGAAGCTCTTCTTCTGCATCTGGCCTTCCTTCTGCATCTCGCTACTATACTTGTCTGTTGTATTCATTGTTCTAATGCTTTGCTGTCTCAAGATCTAACTTTCAAACCCTCAGAGTGCTTCTGCTTTTAAAATTCTCCATCAGGCCACAAGATATAGTCTTGTGTGTCTCCCACCAAGCACCAAAGCCCTCAAAAGCCTTGGGTGCTCCCCAGAGCAGCATTTTGTGCTGCTACAACGTTGGGCTTCTTCAGCCTAGAGAAGTGGCGCCTGAGGGGGGATATGATTGAG
The DNA here is from genome assembly GCF_035046505.1 of Tiliqua scincoides. Classification (NCBI taxonomy): domain Eukaryota; kingdom Metazoa; phylum Chordata; class Lepidosauria; order Squamata; family Scincidae; genus Tiliqua; species Tiliqua scincoides. The sequence continues at coordinate 135,872,815 of NC_089825.1, read as the reverse complement.
ACATACAAAATTATGCACGGGAAGGCTAAAGATGATTGAGAGATGCTCTTTACACTCTCACATAACACCAGAACCAGGGGACATCCACTGAAATTGAGTGTTGGGAGAGTTAGAACAGACAAAAGAAAATATTTCTTTATTCAGCGTGTGGTTGGTCTGTGGAACTCCTTGCCGCAGGATGTGGTGATGGCGCCTGGCCTGGATGCCTTTAAAAGGGGATTGGACACGTTTCTGGAGGAAAAATCCATTATGGGTTACAAGCCGTGATGTGTATGCGCAACCTCCTGATTTTAGAAATGGGCTATGTCAGAATGCCAATGCAAGGGAGGGCACCAGGATGCAGGTCTCTTGTTATCTGGTGTGCTCCCTGGGGTATTTGGTGGGCCGCTGTGAGATACAGGAAGCTGGACTAGATGGGCCTATGGCCTGAGCCAGTGGGGCTGTTCTTATTTTCTTAACTACAATCCCCAGGAGGCCTTGCAGGTCTCTTGTTATCTGGTGTGCTCCCTGGGGCATTTGGTGGGCTGCTGTGAGATACAGGAAGCTGCACTAGATGGGCCTATGCCCTGATCCTTCGGGGCTGTTCTTATGTTCTTAACTACAATTCCCAGAATGCCTTGCAGGTCTCTTGTTATCTGGTGTGCTCCCTGGGGCATTTGGTGGGCTGCTGTGAGATACAGGAAGCTGGACTAGATGGGCCTATTGCCTGATCCAGTGGGGCTGTTCTTATGCTCTTAGATTAGCACTGCTGCCCGCTCCACCTCCTTTTTTTCCTTCACCAGATTCTTCAAAGTGAAGTGGAGGAGGTGTAGAGGAGGGAGGCTTCTGGTGGCTCTTCTTCCTGCCAGTCATCACCAGCTAATGAATGTTTGGATGTCCCACCGAGGGGGACCAGAGAATTATTCTGCTGAGAGATTGAGGAACATGTTTTTCTTTTGCATCGTCAGACCAATTATAATTTGAAGCCGGTGATTACACACCCTGTACTTATCTAATTATCTTTGTTTCTATGGCTTCTTCTCCAGTCCCTTGGGAATTACAACTGTCAGTACCAAAAGTCTGAAGGCTGCTGCTGTTAAGATCTCCTGTGGCACTCACAGTTGAGGTAAGAGACAGAGAGGGCTTCCTGAGCCCAACTGCTGAAACTTGGCATTACTTTCCCCCTTTTGGCTCCAAATAATTTGAGTGAAGCCCAACTGTGCTTCCCAACGGATGCTCAAATGTAAATATGGGATGTGATATTGTGAATGTTAATTTTTCTTCTGGTGTGGAATGCAATTTATTCCAGAGAGATCTTCATGAAATGCTGGCATTTATGCTATTAGTATTAGTCCTGTTGCCTCAGACCGTCTGCAATTTGCCCCTTCGTAAATGCAATGTCCGTGAGCCTCTTCCTATTGATCACCAGTATTATCGACCAGGAGACTTTGTCATTGGCAGCATCATTGCTCAGAACTACTTGTTTTTAAATCCAGTAGCCTTTGAAAAGCGTCCTTCTCCTGAACACATTGATGGCCTTGTGTAAGGAATTGCTTTGCTAAATATGTAAGATGGGTAAGCTTTAGCTTTGGTTGATTTATGGGGCTAAACCAGAAATCTTATTTAGAATGACAGCATAGCCCTGACTGCCCCACTCAAGTATCCATCTCCAGCAATGTTGCTGGAGAAACATTGCTTGTTCAGACAGGGATCCAATACATTCCAAGCCATTTTCTGTAAGCACTTCTCTGCAAGCAGCAAGGATTGTTGATTAAGAACTTCCTGGTTGCATAGCAATGCCGTACTTCTTGTCATTTTGCATGTTTATTTTCCAGAAATATTTTGCACAAAATCTTTGTCAAGATATTTAGAATACCTCTTGTTGCTAATTGTTAAAAAGGTGTTTTTTGAATTTCCAGACATGTTTTTATTTCAATGCACTCTTGGGGCATTTTTTAAAAGTATTTTAAATGTTAAATATTTCAAATGCTAAGATACTCGTAGTTTAAGCAATATTTGAGCATCTATTTAATTTTCTGTTTTACCTGTGCACCCGAAATAAACACACAAAGCAGAGGCACAGAGTTCATTGGGCCGCTTTATTTTTCAATATGCAGCAGGGTAAAACTTAACTTCCAAAAATATGCGAGGATCTAACTCTGGAGAAAGGTGTCTTAGCTATCTAGTTTCTCCTTTAGGGGCCAAGTGTACCCTTTGACTCAGGACTGCACTGAGTTCAAGACTGACTATTCCTGACATAGCCAAGCCTTATGGGTTGAGGCAGCTGAGCCAGAATTTGTCCACAGGCTAGGCCATATGGCTCACTTCCTTCTGCCATCCAGGGGCTTACCTGTCAGCCTCTTTGTGCTGGTCACACATCAGCAGAGTGGTCCTGGCTCACCTTTTGGCCGTGCAGCTTCAGGATCAACACCTAATGACTACCTACCACCCCCTGAATGCTACCAGCTAAAGAAACCTAAATAGTGACAAACCTAACACCAGAATGCCTGACTACGATCTGGGGTAGGCAAAAAAATGACTGAGCTGCCGGGTTGCATCTGCTCCTGGAGCGCAAGAGTGTCCTACCTCCCCACAATATTCCTCCAATCATACGGCACTTCTGATGTGTGTGAATGAGGCAGGGTGGGACAATGATGCCAGCATGCAAATAGCATGCTAATGGACTTGTATGGTTACATTTAAGAATTGAGGCATTACACCAGTGATTTTCAACCTTTTTCCATCTTGCAGCACACTAGCAAGGCACTAAAATGGTCAAGGCACACCATCAGCTTTTTGACAATTGACAAGGCACGCTGTGCTGTCAATGGGGGCGCGCATCCCCCAATGGTCCTATTGATTAATGACCCAAATTCCCTTGGCACACCTAGGGACCATCCACGGCACACCAGTGTGCCATGGCACAGTGGTTGAAAATGGCTTCATTAAACGTGAATGTTTGCATATCAGTTTTAACTAGAAGCTTCCAGAGTAGTTCTACCAAAGTCCAAAGTTCTGTTTTGTGTAACAGTTAAATTTGCACTTCCCTGGAGTAGGACCATGTGCTGTTTTGAAATAATATTGGGAATGCCACTTTCTGAAGCAGGTATCAAGTACCTGAAGCTGGTACTTAAACTCATCAAATAATTTTCATTACAGAGTAATGACTCAACATTACCAACACATCATGGCCTTGGTCTTTGCTGTCGGTGAGCTGAATGAAAATCCCAAGATCTTACCCAATGTAACCCTCGGTTTCAACATCTATAATAGCCACTCAAGTATAGTCTGGATCTACCAAGCGTCCCTGGAACTCCTCTCCACACGAGGGAGATTCATTCCTAACTACAAGTGTGATATCCAGAACTATCCAGAAGCAATCATAGGAGGACCTACCTCTCACCTTCTTCGCCACATGGCAACCATTCTTAGCATCTACAAGATTCCACAAGTAAGGTGTGCAGTTAAAGCAGATGCAATCTAGATGCTGAACTACTGAGGTCTTTTGTGTGCCTGTGTGAGAGAGAGAGAGACAGTGCATAACAACCTATTTCTGAAAAGCAGCTTACAATCTGACATGGATACTCTATTGTGTATGATACATCACGGTAACTCACATGCAAAGTAGTTTTAATTTTGAATTTTCCCCCCCAAAATGATATTTTATTTAGCTCACATATGGCTCTGCTCCAGTGATGGATAACCAGATGGAAGCTGCTTTCTTCCACTGCCTGTTCCCAAATGGAGCCCATCAATACAGAGGGATTCTTCACTTGCTTCTTCATTTCAGCTGGATATGGATTGGGGTGATCTGTGTAGATGATGACCGTGGAGAGAAGTTTATACAAGATGTGCTTCCCACATTTTCCCAAAGTGGTATTTGCTTTGAGTTCATAGAAAAATTTCCAGCAGAAAATTTTTCAAATAACATGATTGAAAAAGTGGACAACTGGCTTGGGCTATACAATATTGTCATGGGAAGCACTGCCAATGTAGTAGTCATACATGGGGAAATTCATACCACAATAATCTTGAGATTGATGCTTGCGTTCCTAGTATTTGAGGATGTACCCATGAAGAGAAAAAGCAAGGTCTGGGTTATGACAGCCCAGATGGCTCTAATGTCACTTCCCTTTCAAAGAGGTTGGGACATCCACTTCATCCATGGTGCTCTATCCTTTGCTATTCATTCAAAGCAGGTGACAGAATTCAGCACATTTCTCCATAACAGAAAACCAGCCTCGGACAAAGGAGATGGTTTTATCAGAGTGTTCTGGGAACAGGCATTTGGCTGTGTGTTCCCCAACTCCAAGGTGGATGAGGAAATCTGCACAGGGGAGGAGAAGCTGAAGACTCTCCCAGGCTCTGTTTTTGAAATGAGCATGACCAGCCACAGTTACAGCATCTATAATGCAGTCTATTCTGTGGCACATGCTTTGCATGCCATTCAGTCATCCAAATTCAAACACAGAGTCAAATCAAATGAAAAGAGGTGGAATCTGAGGAATCATCAGCCGTGGCAGGTAATGTCCTGAGCATATTAAAACGGGGGTGGCAGGGCTCATCCTTTCCAGGTGTACTACAGATCCTACATCACATACAAACATCTCCTTCCAGAAAAGCATCCATGTGTCAGGACTTTTCCAGGTTCCATGTTAAAAATAAAGCAGCAAGTGGTTCTGCTCATATTAATTCCTTATTGAACTTGATTAATTTGGATATGGATGACTGTAATTTGTTTTACCAATCTTGTGACGTTCTCAACTACCGACATATGAACTGAGATAAAAACTGCATCTTCCTTTGTGATCATCTTCTATGATTTTTCATTATCAGTGTAGGTTAAGTTAATAATGTGGTGGAGACAACTGCCCACATTGTTTTGCAATGTCCATACTATGATGATTTGAGATCTAAATTTATCTTCCCGATCTTTGGTATTGAAACGGGGATGCAGGTGGAGGAGCAGCTTGCTTTTCTGCTTTCTGATGTATACTCAGATATATCACTCAGGGTTGCCCGCTTTTGTTATGCTGCACAGTTGGTAAGGAAGAAAATTGAGAGTGTAAATCTCTGATTTTATGATTTTACATATGTGTAAAGGGGTGTTGGTTTTAATTCTGTGTATTTTATTTTTTGTTGTTGTTTGTGATTAGCTGGTCGGATGACCGTAAATAAAGTATCTATCTATCTATCTATCTATCTATCTATCTATCTATCTATCTATCTATCTATCTATCTATCTATCTATCTATCTATCTATCCCTTTTTTGGGGAAGATTCTGAAGACAGACCTGTTCACCTTGGGAATTCCAGCATCCGTGGAGCCTCATAGGAATGGGCTTTTCTCTTTCCACAAATTACCTGGTGCAGAGGAGAGCAGAACAGGGCAGCAACAGGGGTGAGGGGGAAGGTAGGCAGGGGTGGGTTTGGCAGCAGTTGTGTCCACCAAATTCAACCCCCTTCATAGACCTCATTCCCTGACCCAGGTCCACAAGGCACATGACCGAGTAGATCCAGCTGAGCCTCAGAGGCTTAACCCTGAATAAGACAACAAATGGTCCCTTACCCAGAGGAGGTCTCCAAACTGTCCATCTGTAGGATGCAGTGCAACCTCCTTATAATCACATAGAAGCAGCATTGTATTTTCCTCTTTGTCGTTCCCCTTTGGGACTAATGATGAATTCACCAGTTTCTAAATTATGATGTCATCTCCTCTGTCTTTTAATACTTATGTTACTGTATTCAGTGCCAGGGTTATGACTGGTACCATGCATATTTTGCTATATTCTCTTGTTATTCATTTAATTTTTGTGGCACTTAGTTTTTGCTGCTATTATGAATTCTGCTCCACTTAGCCTGGTTCAGGCTTTCAAGAAAGAACTGTCCACCTGGCAGGTGACCAGTTTGTTGGATATTTGTGTTGTTTTGTACAGCTTGTGATTTTTCCTCTCATCTCAGCTCCACTACTTCCTGAGAAGTCTCTCCTTCAACAACAGTGCTGGGGAAATGGTTTCCTTTGATCCAGATGGAAATTTAGTTGCCGGATTCGATATTATCAACTGGGTCACGTTCCCAAACCAGTCCTTTCGTAGAGTCAAAGTGGGGAGAATAGAACCTAAGGTTTCAGAAGACATCTTGCTTTCTATTGATGATGATGCCCTTGTATGGCCCAGCAGGTTTAACCAGGTAGTTGGCTACATGTGGAGACTCTCTCCAGTTATTTCTGCCATGTTGTAAAATTATTCAGAATTCAGAAATTAAACAAATGCTCTGTCTGTGTCCTGTCAATTAGGTGAGATTCTTTTCAATTATGCTTTCTGATCCTAAATGTTCAATTAGCAAAACTTGGAGGTAAGGGAACATTCACTTCCTTATCCTGGAGGAAGCCTCCATTTCTCAAAGGGCTTTTCCAATGGGTGTCCTTGTTTCTGTGGCAGCTGTTTTGCAGGTGGAGAATTAAGTAAGGATATAGATATAGACATAGAATCCTTTATTGTCATAAAAAACAAACAAATTTACAACTGTTTACATTTGGTCAGCCAGAAAACTAATCCACTTCTCAATTGTGCATCTCAATGAGCTGATATAGGAAAGTTGCCACAGTATCTGTTATTTCTGCAGAAAAATCAGTTAGGAGGTAGCGTATTCTTGCCTGGGCCTCTGAGAGGAATTTTATCAGGGGGTACAAAGTTTGTTCTGGGCCTCTTTGCAAAGGGAGAGGGGTGAAACAGAGTGGGGGAAAGTAGTTACGGACAAGCAGAATGGGGGCAAGGAGGAGCAAAACAGGATGGGGGGAGGGTGAAGACAGCTGAGCATCGGCAGATAGATAGAGTAACACGGAAGACTAAACACACTCCCAAGCATACATGGCTTGCCAGTAGCTGCAACTGCGTGCCTGTAGTAGTGTCCCCAGCATCCCATAAAGGCAACAAGTCTGAGAAGATTGGAAAATGTAAGATCCCAGGACATTTCTGGGCCCCCTCCTTTGGTTCCTGCGCCCCCTTTTTGATCCTGGGCCCAGGTACAAATTACCCCTTTACCCCCTTTACCCCCTCTTCTAGGCCCTGATTCTTGCCACATCCTTAAGTCCTCCATTGTTCTCAGTATCAGATCCAAATATCTTTGAAGAATCTCAGAGTAGAAGGGACAATAAAGAATGGAACGGATAATGGTCTCAACACAACCCAGCCCACAAGTGCATCGCCTTTCAGAATGAGCTATCTTAGGAATTTCCCATAAAGGACGGCTGATGGGAGCACATTAAATCTAGTAAGGGAGAAAGCTCTCCTTTTTTGAAAAGTGTGCAGCAAGTAAAGTTATGAGGCTACTTGACCATACAATACAGGGATCTCCCAACTTAACGGGGAACATATTCTGTTTGCCATCCTATAAAGATCTTGCCTTTCAACGTTGAGAAATCTGTATTTGATGCACTGATGTGCCTCTGGAGAATTAAGGAAGGGGTAGGGAAGAAGTATAGCATACTGGCGCACAGACATTCTGCTGGCAATTTCCCCTCTTGCCCCCGTTCTACCTTGCACTTTCCCCCTACCAACCCCAACATATTCCATGTTCCTTCTGCCCCCACCTCCTCCACGGCCAACTCACTGATGCCAGCATACAGTGACCTCTCCAATGGCCCTTATTTGTTGATCTCATCATGCTTGAGGGTAGAACATCACTTCTGGTGGCATACTCTCACAGTTCCACTCTAGAGTCCATTTCTGTCCCAATCAGGCTTGCTTGATTTTGCATTGAAGTTAGCTACCAAGGGTAACCTGGACTGAACACTTACAATTTATCCCAGAACAGCATTTGTTTTCTTTTGTTCTGGTAGGTATAGTTGGAGAAACCGAAGTCTCCAAAATGTCTATTCATATCTCATCCAGGATCCATTCCTAATTTCCACAAATTAGTGGAATTAGTGCTTTTATGGACAAGCATCTAGAAACCCTTCTAGATCTAACAACTCTTTGTTTGGTAGCTGGGAGGGGGGCTGCTCTATGGGAACTTGGTTTCCTTTTCCAGAAGGGATTCAATCTTGAAGCAACCAAGAGTATTGATATAGCAGATCAAGAATAGGTTTGCTGCTCACTCTGTATGTATTGTATTGACAGCAACAAGATTAGGGTTCGGAGTAGCTCTGGTACTGTAGTCAATTTCAGTTTCTGTGACTGCTGTTTTAGAAAGCCACTTTCCCTTTCCTCATTAATCTGGGTGAGCGGCAAACCATTTCTCAAATCTGGATTGACGAGTGAAAGTGAAAACATACTTTTTGCATCCCAACAAATCCTGTTTTTTTTCATGATTGGACAGGCACAGCCCGTTTCGCTTTGCAACGAGAATTGTCATTCAGGATACAGAAGGACAAAGGTGGAAGGGAAACCATTTTGCTGTTATGATTGTCTTCCCTGCCCAGAAGGGAAAATTTCAAACAAAAAGGGTAAGAAATTAAATGTATTGCGTTGATCAAACTTATACTGGTTGTTATTCTTAATTGCCCTAAGAATTAAAAATGTGTACAGTGCGCAATGCTGGTGATTGCTGCTAAGAGGATCCAGTCTGATAAAGCCACACTGATGCATGTAAACCTTTAAGTATTGTGTTGCACTTCTCTGACACAAAATGTGATATTCAAGCACAGCCTGACAAGATGGAGGTAGTGATCTCTCCTGGCTTGTGATATTTGAGGAGAGAATATCCTTCTTCGTTTGCCTCAAAGGCCTCAAGAATTGAGTTCTAAAATGCATGAAAACTGAGGAATGTTTTCTTTGAATATTCAACTGATTTGGGGCTTTATAATATTCCAATTTATGCAATGAACCATACATTGGGATGCCATATTGAAAGCCATGCTTTGTGTTCCAGACACGGATCACTGTTTTCAGTGTCCAGAAGACCACTTTCCAAACAAGGAGAAGGATTTGTGCATTCCAAAATACATTGTGTACTTGTCTTACAGAGAACCTCTGGGGATGAGTCTAGCCATGTTTGTTCTCATCTTTTCTTTCTTCACTGCTGTGGTGCTGGGGATTTTCATTAAGCACAAGGACACTCCCATTGTCAAAGCCAACAACCGGAATCTCACCTACACTCTTCTCATCTCCCTCCTGCTCTGTTTTCTTTGTACTTTACTGTTCATTGGCAAACCAGAGATGGTGTCGTGTCTCCTTCAACAGACTGCATTTGGTGTCATCTTCTCAGTGGCCGTTTCTTGCATATTGGCCAAAACCATGACTGTGGTTCTTGCTTTTATGGCCACCAAACCAGGGTCTAAGTTGAAGAAATGGGTGAGGAAACCACTGGCCTGTTACGTGGTTTTCACCTGCTTCCTTCTTCAAGCCATCCTTTGCACTGTGTGGTTGGCAAGTTCCCCTCCATTCCCCAGTCTGGACATGAACTCACTGACTGCAGAAATGGTACTGAAATGTAACGAGGGCTCAACTCTCATGTTTTACTGTGTGTTGGGCTTCCTGGGCTTTTTGGCTCTCATCAGCTTCAGTGTGGCTTTCCTGGCCAGGAAGTTGCCAGACACTTTCAACGAAGCCAAGTTCATCACCTTCAGCATGCTGATATTTTGCAGTGTTTGGTTATCCTTTGTGCCCACGTACCTGAGCACAAAAGGGAAATACATGGTGGCTGTGGAGATCTTCTCCATCCTGGCCTCCAGTGCTGGGTTGCTGATTTGCATCTTTTCCCCCAAATGCTACACTATCCTTGTGCGGCCTGATCTGAACAGAAGAGAACATCTGATAAGAAGATTGAAGTAATAAAAGACAAAAATATATATAAATTTTTTTAAAAAAATAAAAAAATAAATCATCAAAAATTAGCACTGATTCCCATTGAATACAATGGAAAATGCTAATCTATACACAGTCATGACTCTTTTAAACTTCATCCTTGTGTTGGTTTTCTAATGAGGAATTTAGTTCCACATTTATGTGTCAATGTAGTGGTAATAATGACTTTATTCTAGGAATGATCCTGCTTTAATATAGAATATATTCATTCTCCCAAACCTCTTTACTTCAATAAAATTAATGTAGGAAAACCCATGGAATATTTTGATTTTTTAGCAGTTGTGGTTTATGTTTTACTACTTTCCTGAAATGTGTTTCATAATATTATGACAATTTCATAATTCTTCAAATTTAAAGAACCTTAGTCTATATGGAAAGAAAGTCCAAGAAATGGTGCCTAACTGTTAATTTAGAATTTATTAATTTGTGAGTCACTAACTCTGACTCACAGTGTTTCATGTCAGCCTTCTTATGTGCCTCTGGTCATTCTTGGTTGATGCAGTCTAATCCTGCCATAGAGAGAAGCCTATATAAGTAATTTTAGAGGTTTTCACATCTGCATTATCTTGAGAATTTCCTGGTTATTTTTGGGTCTCCTTTGCCAGAGAGCTAAGTAATGGTGTTTCCGGCATATTCATGTAGTAGCATCTTCTTCCTCCCTTCTCCACGAAGCACCTGTCATTCTCCGGGGGGAAGGGGGCTGTGGAGAGATTTGATATACCCAAAGAGAAGACATAGGCTGCTTCATCCACCCTCCCCGTGAGCCACAGGGAACATCCTCTTGAGACACTGTGATGATGCAGGGGCTTCTGAGTGTGCTTTGTAAGCAGTAGTGACATGAGTCATTTGGCTAACACAGCGGTTCCCAATCTTAACATCAGAAAAATGGAAGTGGGTTTTGGAGTCTTCTACAGGACATTATGAGGCCTCAGAAGGCCAGTAGAGTGGGTCACCAGCCAGGGACAACCCAGAACAAGACTCCTTGGACGCCAAATCTGGTTCCAAGTTGGAGCCATTTGGATGCAAGGGCTGTTGGTAGGGCCCAACCCACAATCCACCTCACATGGGCTCACAACCCACCAGGGGGCAGAAGTTAGCAGTGGCAGCAATCCTGTTTTTCCATCGTATACAGTAGCGCTGCTGCCATCTCCACCCCCTTTTCTCCTTTGCCAGTTTCTTCATTTTGAAGTGGGGAAGGGGCACAGCAGGATGGGGGTGGGGTGTCCAGCTGGGCACGCACACACAGGGCAATGACAACAATGATGATGCATCATTTGCCCTCGAACCAGGCCTGGTAGGTGTAGATATTATCTGTCATTTGAAATGCATTGAGTGTAGTCAGAATCAAGGTCTCTCTCTCTCTCTCTCTCTCTCTCTCTCTCTCTCTCTCTCTCTCTCTCTCTCTCTCTCTCTGTGCGCACAAGCACTGCAGTTTTTTGGTACGCAGTCCCATTCTGGAAGGAAATTGACAACTTGTTTTACAGCTGATGAATTGAAAAACAAGAAATGCAAGTGTCTGGATTTGGTAGTGGGAATACTCTGTTTATTCCATTGCAAGAGAGGTTCCATTTTGATTTCAAAGAACAAAACACGGGAGTCCCCGATATCCACAGGAGGTATGTTGCTGGGCCCCCCTGAGGAGAGCTCCCATGCCCCCCCACTCCACTGCCATTGCTTATGTCCACTACAGTTGTGTGAAATGCCTCTTGCTTTAACCAAACAAGCAGGTAAGCAGCTTCTTGCCATGCCTTTATGTTCAACAGACAAGCAAGCAGGTGATCTAGAAGGGAAAGTGAACTTCTCTATGTTAACGTGAACCTAAACAAGAAGCAGGAAATCAACTCTCCCTCCAAGAAATGAATATATAGGTAATGGGTGGGGGGTATGGGGAAGCAAACAGAAGTGCATCTGCCCTTAAGAAATCTGCCAGTACCAAGGGGCAGCTGTAGGTGGTTTTTTCCCCCATCCATTTTTGCAGATAACAATTTGCAAACAATTTCTCCTTTATGGGTATAACTTTCCATTCTGTTGACTTCATTTTTCCATTTCCCCTGATTCTCAATTGAGTAGAGTAGCACTGCTGCCCACTCCACCTCCTTTTTTTCCTTCACCAGGTTTTTCAAAGTGAAGTTTAGCAGGTGTACAGGAGGGAGGCTTCTGGTGGCTCTTCTTCCTGCCAGTCATCACCAGCTAATGAATGTTTTGATGTCCCACTGAGGGGGACCAGAGAATTGTTCTGCTGAGAGGTTGAGGAACATGTTTTTCTTCTGCATAGTCAGACCAATTATAATTTGAAGCAGGTGATTATACACCCTGTACTTATCTAATTATCTTTGTTTCTATGTTTCAACCTTATAGATTTCTTTGAAAAGGTCAACAGGCATGTGGATGCGGGAGAACCCGTGGACATTATATATCTGGACTTTCAGAAGGCGTTTGACACGGTCCCTCAACAAAGGCTACTGAAAAAACTCCACAGTCAGGGAATTAGAGGACAGGTCCTCTCCTGGATTGAGAACTGGTTGGAGGCCAGGAAGCAGAGAGTGGGTGTCAATGGGCAATTTTCACAATGGAGAGAGGTGAAAAGCGGTGTGCCCCAAGGATCTGTCCTGGGACCAGTGCTTTTCAACCTCTTCATAAATGACCTGGAGACAGGGTTGAGCAGTGAAGTGGCTAAGTTTGCAGACGACACCAAACTTTTCCGAGTGGTGAAGACCAGAAGTGATTGTGAGGAGCTCCAGAAGGATCTCTCCAGACTGGCAGAATGGGCAGCAAAACGGCAGATGTGCTTCAATGTCAGTAAGTGTAAAGTCATGTACATTGGGGCAAAAAATCAAAACTTTAGATATAGGCTGATGGGTTCTGAGCTGTCTGTGACAGATCAGGAGAGAGATCTTGGGGTGGTGGTGGACAGGTCGATGAAAGTGTCGACCCAATGTGCGGCGGCAGTAAAGAAGGCCAAATCTATGCTTGGGATCATTAGGAAGGGTATTGAGAACAAAATGGCTAGTATTATAATGCCGTTGTACAAATCTATGGTAAGGCCACACCTGGAGTATTGTGTCCAGTTCTGGTCGCCACATCTCAAAAAAGACATAGTGGAAATGGAAAAGGTGCAAAAGAGAGCGACTAAGATGATTACGGGGCAAAGGGCACCTTTCTTATGAGGAAAGGCTATGGCGTTTGGGCCTCTTCAGCCTAGAAAAGAGACGCTTGAGGGGGGACATGATTGAGACATATAAAATTATGCAGGGAATGGACAGAGTGGATAGGGAGATGCTCTTTACACTCTCACATAATACCAGAACCAGGGGACATCCACTAAAATTGAGTGTTGGGCGGGTTAGGACAGCCAAAAGAAAATATTTCTTTACTCAGCGTGTGGTCGGTCTGTGGAACTCCTTGCCACAGGATGTGGTGATGGCGTCTAGCCTAGACGCCTTTAAAAGGGGATTGGACAAGTTTCTGGAGGAAAAATCCATTATGGGGTACAAGCCATGATGTGTATGCGCAACCTCCTGATTTTAGGAATGGGTTAAGTCAGAATGCCAGATGTAGGGGAGGGCACCAGGATGAGGTCTCTTGTTATCTGGTGTGCTCCCTGGGGCATTTGGTGGGCCGCTGTGAGATACAGGAAGCTGGACTAGATGGGCCTATGGCCTGATCCAGAGGGGCTGTTCTTATGTTCTTATGGCTGCTTCTCCAGGACCCTTGGGAATTACAACTGTCAGTACCAAAACAAAAAATCAGAAGGCTCCTGCTGTTAAGATCTCCTGTGGCACTCACAGTTGAGGTGAGAGACAGAGAGGGCTTCCTGAGCCTGATTGCTGAAACTTGACATTTTTTCCCCATTCTGGCTCCAAATAATTTGAGTGAAGCCCAACTGTGCTTCCCACGGATGCGCAAATATAAATGTAGGAATGGCAAATTTACTTCTAGAAAGATCTTCATGCAAGATGGTGGCATTTATGATATTAGTGTTATTCCTATTGCCTCAGACCGTCTGCAAGTTGCCCCTTGGTAAATGCAATGTCTGTGAGCCTCTTCCTATTGATCACCAGTATTATCAGCCAGGAGATCTCATCATTGGTAGCATCATTGCTCAGAACTACTTGCTTTTAAATCCAATAGCCTTTGAAAAGCATCCTTCTGAACACATTGATGGCCTTGTGTAAGGAATTGCTTTGCTAAATATGTAAGATGGGTAAGCTTTAGCTTTGGTTGATTTACGGGGCTAAACCAGAAATCTTATTTAGAATGACAGCATAGCCCTGACTGCCCCACTCAAGTATCCATCTCCAGCAATGTTGCTGGAGAAACATAGCTTGTTCAGATAGGGATCCAATACATTCCAAGCCATTTTCTGTAAGCACCTCTCTGCAAATAGCAGGAATTGTTGATGAAGAACTTTCTGGTTACATAGCAATGCCGTACGTCATGTTATTTTGCATGATTATTCCAGAAATATTTTGCATGCAATCTTTGTCAAGATATTTAGAATACAGCTTGTTGCTAATTGTTGCATGAATTGTTGATTAAGAATTTTCAGGTTATATAGCAATGTCAGCTTTTTTTTTTTTTTTTGCATGCTTATTTTTTTGATATACACCATGCAACCTTTCTCAAGTTATTTAGAACATATCTTGTTGCTATTTTTTAAAAAGGTATTTTTCAAGTTTTCAGACATGCTTTTCCTTCCAAGCACTATTTGGGCATTTATTTTAAATATTCCAAGTGCTAAATATTTGAAATGCTAAAATAGTTTAGGCAATATTTGAGCATTTATTACATTTTCTGTTTGACCCATGAACCTGCAATAAATACACAAAACAAAGTCGCTGAGTTAATCAGGGCCACTTTATTTATTTTGAAATATGCAGCAGGGCAAAACTTAACTTCCCAAAATGTGCGTGGATCGGACTCTGGGAGAAACAGTCTCAGGGCCGAATCCCATCAAACACTCCAGGGCCGATGCAGCTATGCCAAGGGGGGTATGTGTGGCATTCAGTGTTGGGGCAGTCATGGAGGCCTCCTCAAGATAAGCGAATGTTTGTTCCCTTATCTAGGGGCTGCATTGCAGCTGCATTGCTGCTGGGAAGTTGGATAGGGTTGATCCCTTAGCCATCTACCTTCTCCTTTGGGGGCCAAGCGTACTCTCTGACTCAAGACTGCACTGAGTCCAAGACTGAGTGTGCCTGTCATAGCCAACCCTTCTGAGTTGAGGCAGCTGAGCTGGAATTTGCTCACCAGCCAGGCCATAAGGCTTATTTCCTTCTGCCATCCAGGGGATTTCCAGTCAGCCTCCTTGAGTTGGTCAAGCATCAGCAGAGTGGTACTGGTTCACCCTCTGGCTGTGCAGCCTCAGAATGGACACCTGATGATTATTCTTACCTCCTGCCCCTGAACGCTACCAGCTAAAGTGACCTAAATGGGGACAAGCCTAACTGAGAACACCAGAATGCCCAAATATGGTCTGGGGTAGGCAAAAAAAAAGAAAAGAAAAAGCCAATTACAAGCCAATTAGCAGTTAAAAAGAAAGGTTCCTACCTGGTCTTCAAAGAACAACCAGCTAATCTCTGACTATAGAAAGGGTGGATGGACAAGGATGCTGTCTGGAGATGACTGAGCTGCCGAGTTGCATCTGCTCCTGGATCGCAAGAGTGTCCCACCTCCCCACAATATTCCCCCAATCATAGGGCACTTCTGATATGTGTGCATGAGGCAAGGTGGGACAAAGATGCCAGCATGAAAATGGCATGCTAACGGTCTTGTATGGTTACTTTTAAGAATTGAAGCATGAAATGTTTGTATATCTGTTTTAAGTAGGAGCTTCCAAAGTAGTTCTACCATCTCATATAAAGCCGAAAGTTCTGTTTTGTATAATGATGTCCATTTGCACTTCCCTGGAATAGGACCATGTGCTGTATTGAAATAATATTGGGAATGCCACGTTCTGAAGCAGGTGTACTTTAAAGCATCATATAACTGTCATTGCAGGGTGTTGACTCAACATTACCAACACATCATGGCCTTGCTCTTTGCTATCGGTGAGCTGAATGAAAATCCCAAGATCTTACCCAACGTCACCCTTGGTTTCAACATCTATAACAGTCATTTAAATATAGTCTGGATCTACCAAGCATCTCTGGAACTCCTCTCCACACGAGGTGGGTTCATCCCTAACTACAAGTGTGATATCCAGAACTATCCAGAAGCAACCATTGGAGGACCTACCTTTCGCCTTCTTCACCACATGGCAACCATTCTTAGCATCTACAAGATTCCACAAGTAAGGTGTGCAGCAGGAGCAGATGCAATCTAGATGCCGAACAGCTGAGTTCATTTGTGTGTGTGTGTGTGTGTGTGTGTGTGTGTGTGTGTGTGTGAGAGAGAGAGAGAGAGAGAGAGAGAGAGAGAGAGAGAGAGAGAGAGAGAGAGAGACCTGTTAGCAACCTGTTTCTGAAAAGTAGCTTACAATCTGACATGGATATTCTATTGTGTGTGATGCATCACTGTAACTCACATGCAAAGTAGTTTTAATTTTGATTTTTTTCCCCAAAAATATTATTTTATTTAGCTCACATATGGCTCTGCTCCGGTGATGGATGACCAGATGGAAGCTGCTTTCTTCCACCACCTGTTCCCAAATGGAGCCCATCAATATAGGGGGATTCTTCAATTGCTTCTTCATTTCAGCTGGATTTGGATTGGGGTGATGTATGTAGATGATGACCATGGAGAGAAGTTTATACAAGATGTGCTTCCCATGTTTTCGCAAAGTGGTATTTGTTTTGAGTTCGTAGAAAGATTTCCTTCAGAAAGTTTTTCAAATAACATTGCTGAACAAGCGGACGACTGGCTTGGGCTATACAATATTGTCATGGGGAGCACTGCCAATGTAGTAGTCATACATGGGGAAATTCAGACCACAATAATCTTGAGAGTGATGCTTGAAATGCCTGCATTAGAGGATATACCCATGAAGAGAAAAAGCAAAGTCTGGGTTATGACAGCCCAGATGGATCTAATATCACTCCCCTTTCAAAGAAGCTGGGACATCCACTTCATCCACGGTGCTCTATCCTTTGCCATTCATTCAAAGCAGGTGACAGGATTCAGCACATTTCTCCGTAACAGAAAACCAGCCTCAGACAAAGGAGATGGTTTTATCAGAGCGTTTTGGGAGCAGGCATTTGGCTGTGTGTTCTCCAACTTCAAGGTGGATGAGGAAATTTGCACAGGAGAGGAAAACCTGGAGACTCTGCCCAGCTCTGTTTTTGAAATGAGCATGACCAGCCACAGTTACAGCATCTATAATGCAGTCTATTCTGTGGCACATGCTTTGCATGCCATTCAGTCATCCAAATGCAATCACAGAGTGATGACGTGTGGAGGGAAATGGAATCTGAGGAATCATCAGCCTTGGCAGGTAATGTCCGGAGCATGCTAAGATATCCATACTAAATTTCCATGCAGACCAAAGGACTGGCTTCAGGTATCTCCACTACCTTTAACTCAACAAATTGCTTATTAATTATTATTAACTAATCATACAGGATATAGGGCCTGCTTCCATTCCCCTCCTGCCCCATTCCCTCCACCTGCCATTCCTTCCCCCGCCTTCTCCCTGCCCCAGAATGCCTCCCCATGCCCTGTGTTACCCCTCTGCCACCTGGCGCTTCACACAGAGCACGGAGTGGTGGACTGCTTGCCTCCGACTGGTGATAGCCCAGTGTGGGCTTGCGCTGGGCCAGCTCTGGCACTGGGCTCATGGTAATGGTCACAGATGTGCCTTACCAGCTTGTTTATGACAGAGCGTGCCAGCGGTGGAGCACATTCAGCAGAATTGGGCTGCTACTAACTTACTGTATTTCTACCTCACCTTTCTCCCTAAAGGCACCCAAGGTGTCTTACGACTGTGTGAGGAAATGCCACAGGATGTGGTGACGGCATCTGGCCTGGATGCCTTAAAAAGGGGATTGGAGAAGTTTCTGGAGGAAAAATCCATCTTGGGTTACAAGCCATGATGTGCATGTACAACCTCCTGACTTTAGAAATGGGCTATGTCAGATGCAAGGGAAGGTACCAGGATGCAGGTCATTTGTTATCTGGTGTGCTCCCTGGGGCATTTGGTGGGCCGCTGTGAGATACAGGAAGCTGGACTAGATGGGCCTATGGCCTGATCCAGCAGGGATAATTTTTTGCATCCTAACAAATCCTCTTCTTTCATGATTGGACAGGCACAGCCCCTTTCGCTTTGCAACGAGAATTGTCATTCAGGATACAGAAGGACAAAGGTGGAAGGGAAACAATTTTGCTGTTATGATTGTCTTCCCTGCCCAGAAGGGAAAATTTCAAACAAAAAGGGTAAGACAAAAAGGGTGCTGATGATTGCTGCTAAGAGGATCCAGTCTGATAAAGCCACACTGATGCATGTAAACCTTTAAGTATTGTGTTGCACTTCTCTGACACAAAACATGATATTCAAATATAGCCAGACAAGTAGTGATCTCTCCTGGCTTGTGATATTCGAGGAGAGAATATTCTTTGTTTACCTCACTAGTCTCAAGAATTGTGTTCTACAATAAAATGAATACAAACTAATGTTTTCTCTGTATATTATTGTATAAAAACCATTATAAGGGGTTTTATAATATTCCATTTTATTAGTGCAATGAACCATACATTGGAATGCCATATTGAAAGCCATGTTTTGTTTTCCAGACACAGATCACTGTTTTCAGTGTCCAGAAGACCACTATCCAAACAAGAACAAGAACTGGTGCATTCCAAAATACATTGTGTACTTGTCTTATGAAGAACCTCTGGGGATGGGTCTAGCCATGTTTGTTCTCATCTTTTCTTTTGCCACTGCTGTGGTGCTGGGGATTTTCATTAAGTACAAGGACACTCCCATTGTCAAAGCCAACAACCGGAATCTCACCTACACTCTTCTCATCTCCCTCCTGCTCTGTTTTCTTTGTGCTTTACTGTTCATTGGCAAACCTGAGATGGTGTCGTGTCTCCTTCAACAGACTGCATTTGGTGTCATCTTCTCAGTGGCCGTTTCTTGCGTATTGGCCAAAACCATGATTGTGGTTTTTGCTTTCATGGCCACTAAACCAGGTTCTAAGATGAATAAATGGGTGAGGAAACCACTGGGCTGTTGCGTGGTTTTCACCTGCTTCCTTCTTCAAGCCATCCTTTGCACTGTGTGGTTGGCAAGTTCCCCTCCATTCCCCAGTTTGGACATGAACTCACTGACTGCAGAAATGGTACTGAAATGTAACGAGGGCTCAACTCTCATGTTTTACTGTGTTTTGGGCTTCCTGGGCTTTCTTGCTCTCCTCAGCTTCAGTGTGGCTTTCCTGGCCAGGAAGTTGCCAGACAGTTTCAATGAAGCCAAGTTCATCACCTTCAGCATGCTGATATTTTGCAGTGTTTGGTTATCCTTTGTGCCCACGTACCTGAGCGCGAAAGGGAAATACATGGTGGCTGTGGAGATCTCCTCGATCCTGGCCTCCAGTGCTGGGTTGCTGATCTGCATCTTTTCCCCCAAATGCTACGCTATCGTAGTGCGGCCTGATTTGAACAGAAGAGAACATCTGATAAGAAGACTGAAGTAATAAAAGATAAAAATATATATAAATTTTAAAAAAAAATATCATCAAAAATTAGCACAGATTCCCAATGAATACAATGGAAAATGCTAATCTATACACAGTCATGACTCTTTTAAACTTCATCCATGTGTTGGTTTTCTAATGAGGAATTTAGTTCCACATTTATGTGTCAATGTAGTGGTAATAATGACTTTATTCTAGGAATGATCCTGCTTTAATATAGAATATATTCATTCTCCCAAACCTCTTTACTTCAATAAAATTAATGTAGTTTTACTGTGGTTTTTTGGTACGCAGTCCCATTCTGGAAGGAAATTGATAACTTGTTTTACAGCTGATGAATTGAAAAACAAGAAATGCACGCGTCTGGATTTGGTAGTGGGAATACTCTGTTTATTCCATTGCAAGAGAGGTTCCATTTTGATTTCAAAGAACAAAACACGGGAGTCCCCGATATCCACAGGAGGTATGTTGCTGGGCCCCCCTGAGGACAGCGCCCATGCCCCCCCACTCCACTGCCATTGCAGTTGTGTGAAATGCCTCTTGCTTTAACCAAACAAGCAGGTAAGCAGTTTCTTGCCATACCTTTATGTTCAACAGACAAGCAAGCAGGTGATCTAGAAGGGAAAGTGAACTTCTCTATGTTAACGTGAACCTAAGCAAGAAGCAGGAAATTAACTCTCCCTCCAAGAAATGAATATAGGGAATGGGTGGGGGGTATGGGGAAGTAAACAGAAGTGCCTCTGCCCTTAAGAAATCTGCCAATACCAAGGGGCAGCTGTAGGTGGTTTTTTTCCCCTTCCATTTTTGCAGATAACAATTTGCGAACTATTTCTCCTTTATGGGTATAACTTTCCATTCTGTTGACTTCATTTTTCCATTTCCCCTGATTCTCAATTGAGTAGAGTAGCACTGCTGCCTGCTCCACCTCCTTTTTTTCCTTCACCTTTTTTTCTTCTTCAAAGTGAAGTGGAGCAGGTGTAGAGGAGGGAGGCTTCTGGTGGCTCTTCTTCTTGCCAGTCATCACCAGCTAATGAATGTTTTGATGTCCCACTGAGGGGGACCAGAGAATTATTCTGCTGAGAGATTGAGGAACATGTTTTTCTTCTGCATCGTCAAGACCAATTATAATTAGAAGCAGGTGTTTATACACCCTGTACTTATCTAATTATCTTTGTTTCTATGGCTTCTTCTCCAGGACCCTTGGGAATTACAACTGTAAGTACCAAAACCAAAAGTCAGAAGGCTGCTGCTGTTAAGATCTCCTGTGGCACTCACAGTTGAGGTTAGAGACAGAGAGGGCTTCCTGAGCCCGATTGCTAAACTTGGCATTACTTTTCCCATTTTGGTTCCAAATAATTTGAGTGAAGCCCAACTGTGCTTCCCACGGATGCTCAAATGTAAATGTGGAATGGCAAATTTACTTCTAGAAAGATCTTCATGCAAGATGGTGGCATTTATGACATTAGTGTTAGTCCTGTTGCCTCAGACCGTCTGCAAATTGCTCCTTCGTAAATGCAATGTCTGTGAGCCTCTTCCTATTGATCACCAGTATTATCAACCTGGAGAACTCATCATCGGTAGCATCATTGCTCAGAACTACTTGCTTTTAAATCCAATAGCCTTTGAAAAGCGTCCTTCTCCTGAACACATTGACGACGTTGTGTAAGGAATTGCTTTGCTAAATATGTAAGATGGGTAAGCTTTAGCTTTGGTTGATTTATGGGGCTAAACCAGAAATCTTATTTAGAATGACAGTATAACTCTGACTGCCCCACTCAATCATCCATCTCCAACAATGTTTCTGTAGCTTGTTCAGAAAGGGATCCAATACTTTCCAAGCCATTTTCTGTAAGCAATTCTCTGCAAGCAGCATGGATTGCTGATGAAGAACTTTCTGGTTACATAGCAATGCCATACGTCATGTCATTTTGCATGCTTATATTCCAGAAATATTTTGCATGCAATCTTTGTCAAGATATTTAGAATACAGCTTGTTGCTAATTGTTGCATAAATTGTTGATTAAGAATTTTCTGGTTATATAGCAATGTCAGCTTCCTCTTTTTTTTGCATGCTTATTTTCCTGATATATTTTGCATGCAACCTTTCTCAAGTTATTTAGAACATATCCTGTTGCTATTTTTTTAAAAGGTATTTTTCAAGTTTTCAGACATGCTTTTCTTTCCACGCACTATTTGGGCATTTATTTTAAATATTCCAAGTGCTAAATATTTGAAATGCTGAAATAGTTTAGGCAATATTTGAGCATTTATTACATTTTCTGTTTGACCCATGAACCTGCAATAAATACACAAAACAAAGTCGCTGAGTTAATCAGGGCCACTTTATTTATTTTGAAATATGCAGCAGGGCAAAACTTAACTTCCCAAAATGTGCGTGGATCGGACTCTGGGAGAAACAGTCTCAGGGCCGAAGCCCATCAAACACTCCAGGGCCGATGCAGCTATGCCAAGGGGGGTATGTGTGGCATTCAGTGTTGGGGCAGTCATGGAGGCCTCCTCAAGATAAGCGAATGTTTGTTCCCTTATCTAGGGGCTGCATTGCAGCTGCATTGCTGCTGGGAAGTTGGATAGGGTTGATCCCTTAGCCATCTACCTTCTCCTTTGGGGGCCAAGCGTACTCTCTGACTCAAGACTGCACTGAGTCCAAGACTGAGTGTGCCTGTCATAGCCAACCCTTCTGAGTTGAGGCAGCTGAGCTGGAATTTGCCCACCAGCCAGGCCATAAGGCTCATTTCCTTCTGCCATCCAGGGGATTTCCAGTCAGCCTCCTTGAGTTGGTCAAGCATCAGCAGAGTGGTACTGGTTCACCCTCTGGCTGTGCAGCCTCAGAATGGACTCCTGATGATTATTCCTACCTACTGCCCCTGAACGCTACCAGCTAAAGTGACCTAAATGGGGACAAACCTAACTGAGAACACCAGAATGCCCAAATATGGTCTGGGGTAGGAAAAAAAATGAAAAGAAAAAGCCAATTACAAGCCAATTAGCAGTTAAAAAGAAAAGTTCCTACCTGGTCTTCAAAGAACAACCAGCTCGTCTCTGACTATAGAAAGGGTGGATGGGCAAGAATGCTGTCTGGAGATGACTGAGCTGCCGAGTTGCATCTGCTCCTGGAGTGCAAGAGTGTCCCGCCTCCCCACAATATTCCCCCAATCATAGGGCACCTCTGATATTTGTGTATGAGGCAAGGTGGGACAAAGATGCCAGCATGCAAATGGCATGCTAACGGTCTTGTATGGTTACTTTTAAGAATTGAAGCATGAAATGTTTGTATATCTGTTTTAAGTAGGAGCTTCCAAAGTAGTTCTACCATCTCATATAAAGCCGAAAGTTCTGTTTTGTATAATGATGTCCATTTGCACTTCCCTGGAATAGGACCATGTGCTGTATTGAAATAATATTGGGAATGCCACGTTCTGAAGCAGGTGTACTTTAAAGCATCATATAACTGTCATTGCAGGGTGTTGACTCAACATTACCAACACATCATGGCCTTGCTCTTTGCTATCGGTGAGCTGAATGAAAATCCCAAGATCTTACCCAACGTCACCCTTGGTTTCAACATCTATAACAGTCATTTAAATATAGTCTGGATCTACCAAGCATCTCTGGAACTCCTCTCCACACGAGGTGGGTTCATCCCTAACTACAAGTGTGATATCCAGAACTATCCAGAAGCAACCATTGGAGGACCTACCTCTCGCCTTCTTCACCACATGGCAACCATTCTTAGCATCTACAAGATTCCACAAGTAAGGTGTGCAGCAGGAGCAGATGCAATCTAGATGCCGAACAGCTGAGTTCATTTGTGTGTGTGTGTGTGTGTGTGTGTGTGTGTGTGTGTGTGTGTGTGTGTGTGTGTGAGAGAGAGAGAGAGAGAGAGAGAGAGAGAGAGAGAGAGAGAGAGAGACCTGTTAGCAACCTGTTTCTGAAAAGTAGCTTACAATCTGACATGGATATTCTATTGTGTGTGATGCATCACTGTAACTCACATGCAAAGTAGTTTTAATTTTGATTTTTTTCCCCAAAAATATTATTTTATTTAGCTCACATATGGCTCTGCTCCGGTGATGGATGACCAGATGGAAGCTGCTTTCTTCCACCACCTGTTCCCAAATGGAGCCCATCAATATAGGGGGATTCTTCAATTGCTTCTTCATTTCAGCTGGATTTGGATTGGGGTGATGTATGTAGATGATGACCATGGAGAGAAGTTTATACAAGATGTGCTTCCCATGTTTTCGCAAAGTGGTATTTGTTTTGAGTTCGTAGAAAGATTTCCTTCAGAAAGTTTTTCAAATAACATTGCTGAACAAGCGGACGACTGGCTTGGGCTATACAATATTGTCATGGGGAGCACTGCCAATGTAGTAGTCATACATGGGGAAATTCAGACCACAATAATCTTGAGAGTGATGCTTGAAATGCCTGCATTAGAGGATATACCCATGAAGAGAAAAAGCAAAGTCTGGGTTATGACAGCCCAGATGGATCTAATATCACTCCCCTTTCAAAGAAGCTGGGACATCCACTTCATCCACGGTGCTCTATCCTTTGCCATTCATTCAAAGCAGGTGACAGGATTCAGCACATTTCTCCGTAACAGAAAACCAGCCTCAGACAAAGGAGATGGTTTTATCAGAGCGTTTTGGGAGCAGGCATTTGGCTGTGTGTTCTCCAACTTCAAGGTGGATGAGGAAATTTGCACAGGAGAGGAAAACCTGGAGACTCTGCCCAGCTCTGTTTTTGAAATGAGCATGACCAGCCACAGTTACAGCATCTATAATGCAGTCTATTCTGTGGCACATGCTTTGCATGCCATTCAGTCATCCAAATGCAATCACAGAGTGATGACGTGTGGAGGGAAATGGAATCTGAGGAATCATCAGCCTTGGCAGGTAATGTCCGGAGCATGCTAAGATATCCATACTAAATTTCCATGCATCTAAATTTCCATGCATACTAAATTTCCATGCAGAGATCTTTCTTCTCTGCTATCATTGCGTCTGCTGACAACCGTCCGGCAGAGCTGTTCTGGGTGGTGCGGGGCCTCCTCCATCAGGCCCCTCCAGTAGACCAGGAGGAACACACGGTCAGCCGCTGTGACGTGTTTGCACAACTTTTTGCAGATAAAATTGATCATATTCGTCACAACTTGGATGCTACATTGACAATGTCTGATGATGTCCCCTTTCAACTGCTTGTCCAGTGTTGTGGGATTCTTTTCAGCTTGTACAGCCTGAGGATGTAGACAGACTCCTTTGAAGTGTGAGGCCATCTGCCTGCCTGCTTGACCCTTGCCCAGCTTGGCTGATAAGAGCTGCCTGGGGTGGACTGGCTGAGTGGACAGGGAGGGTGGTCAACTCTTCCTTGATGGAGGGGGCGTTGCCATGTGCTTTGAAACAGGCGGTGGTTCGCCCCCTCCTGAAGAAGCCCTCCCTGGATTCCACTGTGTTAGACAACTACCAGCCAGTTTCCAACATCCCGTTTCTGGGCAAGGTAATTGAGCGGGTGGTGGCGGCCCAACTCCAGAGGGTCTTGGATGAAGCGGATTATCTGGATCCTTTTCAATGTGGTTTCAGGCCAGGCTTTGGGATGGAAACCGCCTTGGTCGCCTTGGTGGATGACCTACGCCAGGGACTGGACAGGGGGAGTGCGTCCCTGTTGGTCCTGCTGGACCTCTCAGCGGCTTTCAATACCATTGACCATGGTATCCTTCTGGGCCGATTGGCCGAGTTGGGAGTGGGAGGCACTGTTTTGCGGTGGTTCCGCTCCTACTTGGAGGATTGGTCCCAGATGGTGGTGCTGGGGGATGCCTGTTTGACACCTTGGCCCTTGAGGTGCGGGGTGCCACAGGGTTCAATTCTGTCCCCCATGCTATTTAACATCTACATGAAACCACTGGGAGAGGTCATCCAGGGGTTTGGAGTGGGGTGCCATCAATATGCTGATGACACCCAGCTCTATCGCTCCTTTCCTCCAGACTCCAGGGTGGTGGTTGAGGGCCTGGAGCGCTGTCTGGAGGCAGTGAGGATCTGGATGGGGGCTAACAAGCTGAAATTAAATCCGGATAAGACAGAGGCTCTCCTGTTCGGAAGTCCTCGATGCAGGTGCTGGACTACCAGCTTGCGCTAAATGGGGTTGCACTCCCCCTGAAGGAGCAGGTCCACAGCTTGGGGGTCCACCTGGACTCGCAGCTGTTCCTGGATTCCCAGGTGGCGTCTGTGGCTAGGGGGGCCTTCGCTCAGCTTCGGCTGGTGCGCCAGCTGCAGCCGTACTTGGATTGTGCAGACCTGGCCACGGTGATCCATGCCATGGTGACATCGAGGTTAGATTATTGTAACGCGCTCTATGTGGGACTGCCCTTGAAGATGGTTCGGAAACTGCAATTAGTGCAGAATGCGGCAGCCCGTGTGGTTACTGGAGGTAGGCGGTTTGACTCTGTCAGTCAGCTTCTCCAGCAGCTACATTGGCTGCCCATTCATTTCCGGGCCCAATTCAAGGTGCTGGTTTTGACCTTTAAAGCCCTATACTGCTCTGGGCCAGGGTATCTTAGAGATCACCTACTCCACACAATCCGGCTCGTCCTCTTAGGTCGTCAGAGAAGGCCTTTTTACAAGTGCCGCCGCCTAGGGAGATACATGGGGCAGCGACTAGATATAGGACCTTCTCAGTGGTGGCACCAATGCTATGGAATTCCCTTCCTCTTGACTTAAGTATGGCTCCCTCTCTTGAGACTTTTCGGCAAGGCCAGAAGACCCTTCTGTTTAAACAAGCCTTCTGAGTTCTCGGCCTTTTTAACATCTTTTCAACATCTTTTAATTTTTTACAGGCCTGATTCTTTTATGACTTGCTGCTCCATGCTCTTTTTACCTTTTTACCTTTTTACTACTTTTTATCTGACTACTGTTTTTATGATATGTGTTAATATGCTTTTATCTGTTTTTAAATTATGTTTTTAATCTGTTTTAACCTGTTGTAAGCCACCTTGAGTCCCTTAGGGGAGAAAGTTGGGGTAAAAATAAAGTTATTATTATTATTATGCAGACCAAAGGACTGGCTTCAGGTATCCCCACTACCTTTACATCAACAAATTGCTTATTAATTATTATTAACTAATCATACAGGATATAGGGCCTGCTTCCATTCCCCTCCTGCCCCATTCCTTCCACCTGCCATTCCTTCCCCCCACCTTCTCCCTGCCCCAGAATGCCTCCCCCATGCCCTGTGTTACCCCTCTGCCACTTGGCGCCACAGTTACAGCATCTATAATGCAGTCTAAATATTTCTTTACTCAGCATGTGGTCGGTCTGTGGAACACCTTGCCGCAGGATGTGGTGACGGCATCTGGCCTGGATGCCTTAAAAAGGGATTTGGACAAGTTTCTGGAGGAAGAATTCATTACGGGTTACAAGCCATGATATGTATGTACAACCTCCTGAATTTAGAAACAGGCTAAGTCAGATGCAGGGGAGGGCACCAGAATGAGGTCTCTTGTTATCTGGTGTGCTCCCTGGGGCATTTGGTGGGCCACTGTGAGATACAGGAAGCTGCACTAAATGGGCATATTGCCTGATCTAGTGGGGCTCGTCTTATGTTCTTATGTTCTTACAAAGAACATAAAATCACCATTAAAAACACAAATTACATTAAAAACACTCCACAATTAAGAACATCATCAAAACAGGAATAAAATATTAATACAGTAAAAAGATCAGGAGCAGCAAATTATAAAAGCCCCAAGCCTGTAAAATCCAGATGTTAAAAAGGTGTTTAAAAGACCAAGAACTCAGAAGGCTTGTCTAAAAAGAAATGTCTTCAGGCTTTGCTGGACTCCGTAGTCTTCCACAAGAAAAAATATACTTTCTTATAACATTGTAATACCTTTAGGGTGCAATCCTAACCCCTTATATCAGTGTTTTCCAGCACTGATATAAGGGCAATGCAGCTCTGAGGTAAGGGAACAAACTCTCCCTTACTTTGAGGAGGCCTCCGTGAGTGACACCCAACTGCAGGATGCAGCACATGTCCCATTGGCACCGCTGGATAGCACTGACATAAGGGGTTAGGATTGCGCCCTTAACAATTTTGCTTACAGTACTGTGCATAACCCTCAAGTATGACAGATGGCCAGTTTGTTGTATATTTGTGTCTTTTTTACAGCTTGTGATTTTCCCCTCTACTTAGCTCCACTACTTCCTGAGAAGTCTCTCCTTCAACAACAGTGCTGGGGAAATGGTTTCCTTTGATCAAGATGGAAATCTAGTTGCTGGATTTGATATTATCAACTGGGTCACTTTCTCAAACCAGTCGTTTTGGAGAGTCAGAGTTGGGAGGATGGAACCCACAGCTACACAAGACAACTTGCTTTCTATTGACGATGTTGCCATTGTATGGCCCAGCAGGTTTAACCAGGTAAGGCTTGCTGCATGTGGGAACTCTCTCCAGTTATTTGAATCATGTTAAAAAAATGATTCACTAGTCAGACATTAAAACCAATGCTCTGTCTGTCTGTGAGATACCTTTCAGTTATGATTTCCAATCCTAAATGTTCAATTAGCAAAACTTGAAACACAGGGTAAGGGGACATTCATTCCCTTACCTTGGAGGAGGCCTCCATTTCCAAATGTGCTTATCCAATGGGTGTCCTTAGTTGTGTGACAGCCATTCTGCTGGTGGTGAACCAAGGTAGTTAAAATGGTGGAGCCATTTTGCTAGTGGAGAATTGAGGTGGGTTAGGGAACGAGCTACCACATGCTGCTGGTAACTTCCCCTCTTGCCCCATTCCACCTAGCACCCTCCCCCTCCCCACCCCAACACATCACCCATTCCTCCTCAACCCTTCCACCCACCACTCACCTCCACTGCTAACTCACTGGTGCCAGAACACAGTGGCCCTTGAACTGAATGCCTTGTTGTGCTCACTGACAGAACATCACTTCTGCCAGCATCCTCTACTCCAGAGTTAATCTCTGACCTCTCTAGAGTTCATTTCTAGGAGGCCGCTGTGAAATACAAGAAGCTGGACTAGATGGGCCTTTGGCCTGATCCAGTGGGGATAATTTTTTGCATCCAAACAAATCCTCTTCTTTCATTATTGGACAGGCACAGCCCCTTTCGCTTTGCAACGAGAATTGTCATTCAGGATACAGAAGGAAAAAGGTGGAAGGGAAACCATTTTGCTGTTATGATTGTCTTCCCTGCCCAGAAGGGAAAATTTCAAACAAAAATGGTAAGACATTAAATGTATTGTGTTGATCAGATTTATACAGGTTGTCATTCTTAATTGCCCTAAGAATTAAAAATGTGTACAGAATGCAGTGCTGATGATTGCTGCTAAGAGGATCCAGTCTGATAAAGCCACACTGATGCATGTAAATCTTTAA
Organism: Tiliqua scincoides; assembly: GCF_035046505.1. Taxonomy (NCBI): domain Eukaryota; kingdom Metazoa; phylum Chordata; class Lepidosauria; order Squamata; family Scincidae; genus Tiliqua; species Tiliqua scincoides. Next base: position 135,843,997 of record NC_089825.1, on the reverse strand, counting down.
GTATTGTGTTGCACTTCTCTGACACAAAACATGATATTCAAGTATAGCCAGACAAGTAGTGATCTCTCCTGGCTTGTGATATTCGAGGAGAGAATATTCTTTGTTTACCTCACTAGTCTCAAGAATTGTGTTCTACAATAAAATGAATACAAAGTAATGTTTTCTCTGTATATTATTGTATAAAAACCCTTATAAGGCGTTTTATAATATTCCATTTTATTAGTGCAGTGAACCATACATTGGGGTGCCATATTGAAAGCCATGTTTTGTTTTCCAGACATGGATGACTGTTTTCAGTGTCGAGAAGACCGCTATCCAAACAAGGACAAGAATCTGTGCATTCCAAAATACATTGTGTACTTGTCTTATGAAGAACCTCTGGGGATGAGTCTAGCCATGTTTGTTCTCATCTTTTCTTTTGCCACTGCTGTGGTGCTGGGGATTTTCATTAAGTACAAGGACACTCCCATTGTCAAAGCCAACAACCGGAATCTCACCTACACTCTTCTCATCTCCCTCCTGCTCTGTTTTCTTTGTGCTTTACTGTTCATTGGCAAACCTGAGATGGTGTCGTGTCTCCTTCAACAGACTGCATTTGGTGTCATCTTCTCAGTGGCCATTTCTTGCATATTGGCCAAAACCATGATTGTGGTTCTTGCTTTCATGGCCACCAAACCAGGGTCTAAGATGAATAAATGGCTGAGGAAGCCACTGGCCTGTTGCATGGTTTCCACCTGCTTCCTTCTTCAAGCCATCCTTTGTACTGTGTGGTTGGCAAGTTCCCCTCCATTCCCCAATCTGGACATGACATCACTGACTGCAGAAATTGTACTGAAATGTAATGAGGGTTCAGTCACCATGTTTTACTGTGTGTTGGGCTTCCTGGGCTTCCTGGCTCTCATCAGCTTCAGTGTGGCTTTCCTGGCCAGGAAGCTGCCAGACAGTTTCAACGAAGCCAAGTTCATCACCTTCAGCATGCTGATATTTTGCAGTGTTTGGTTATCCTTTATACCAGCTTACCTGAGCACAAAAGGGAAATACATGGTGGCTGCGGAGATCTTCTCCATCCTGGCCTCCAGTGCTGGGTTGCTGGTCTGCATCTTTTCCCCCAAATGCTACATTATTATACTGAGACCTGAGCTGAACAACAGGGAGCATTTAACACAGAAGAAAATATTAAGAATGTAAAATATTATGGCTTTAATAGAACTCATTGTAACTGAAAAAATTCCTGTGAGGTCCCATGTCACTTACAACGCAATCCAATCTAGATACAGCTATGGAGGCCATTCTTATTGAGTCCACATTCTGGAGGTAGAGTGTAGGGCATTTCAGCCATCTTCTCTGTGTCTCCTATCTTCTGGGAGCTGTCAGCTTCCTCACTCAGCCATAATCATAAGAAGATGGGCTCAAAGACAATGACCTCAGTACCTGGATGTTCTACCCAGTGTTGTTGGAATTGGATGATAAATGTGCATTAGCCCAAAATCTTAAGACTGTGTTTGCCAGCCTTGCCTATCAGAAGATGAACTGCACCTGTTTGATAGATTTTCTCTCCAGAATATCCAATCATTTTTGTTGACAATTCTGTGGCCCTAGAGGCCAATAGAGGCCCTAGAGGTCAAGGGCCTGGCAAGACCTGGATGAGGCCTGCTGGACCTCCCAATAATACATTCTGGCACTACAAGGAGTCTTGGGTCATGACTCACTGTGGTTCTTGGTATGGGAATCACTGGTATACTGTGGTGTGCTGATTTGTTTCTGGGTACAATTCAAGATACTGGCTATCACCTCTGAAGCCCTAGACAGCTTCAGTCCTGTGTATTTGAATCATCAATTCTTCTCATATGAATCTACCCATCCCAATCAAATCATCTCCAATGCAGCCTGCCATTGGTGGAAACTTCTAGCACTAACATGACACAGAGACTGCTGTGGCATTCACCTTGTGGAACTGCTTCCTGTGGGAGGTTTGTACCAGGGTTGGGAACTCAACTCAGATGACTTGAACCCCAGTCGCGAAAATGCATGTTTTTTGCTGATTTGTTGACTTGTGAGTTATGCACAAAGAAGACTTGGAAAAACACTCATCCCCATGTGTGCTGACTCGTGTCTGCCTGTGTCTGAGGGTGCTTGCTTACTGTTTCCACGGCATAAAAAACCTTGTGGGGAGGTTCCAACCAGGAGCCAGGGAAGAGTTATTGTTTCCTTAAGGGGGGGAGGCGGGAGGTGGGACCAAGCTCTTTTCCCCATCTCTGATAGAAAGGAAGGAACCCACGATCATTGGACACAGGATGGGAGGTTGAGCTTTTGGTTGAGAGAGGGCAGGAGGAGGAGCCAAGGGGGTTCTTGCCTTACAATTGGCTGGAGAAGCCTAGGGAGGGGGAGGCAGGGAAGGGAGGAGGCAGTTCATAGCAATCACAATTTCCACCACATGGCTGGTGGGGAGGAGAAAACCTCACTGAATGACCGGCTCAAGCGGGACTACTTCTGAGTAGGGCTGCAAAGGATCGGATCATCCTGGTAAACCTCCCAGCTGCTGCTTGTGGCCTTCTTCCCTCTTGTTGCTTCTGTCCGGGCTCTCACACAGTCCCTCCCACCCCCTCCTGCCCTGTTTACAGATGGGCAGGAACAGCAGGGGAGTATTAAAGGAGAATTCTGACAAACATACGCCTCATACGCAGCAGTTCTGTTTTTTTTTTCCATGGCTGGGTTTTTAAAGAGGCAACTCGACTCAAGTCCTTTAGAGTCATGAAAGGGCGACTCAGAGATTTTGGAAAGTGATCCGGTTATGACTCATTTTTGAGTCATGTTGTAGGGGGCAGTGACTCTAGACTCGACTTGAATCAAGCCACGCTGGACTTTCCCGTACTTGACTTGCACAGTCCCAAGTTGTCTTGTGGTGCACCAGGATGTCCAGGAAAAAATTCCTGACCACTCTGAATTCAGAGTGGTTCGGCAGTGGAACAGACTGCCAAGAGAGGTGGTAGACTCTCCCTCACTAGAGATACTCAAGCAGAGGCTCGACAATCACCTGTTGGAGATACTTTAAGAGGATTTCCTGCCTAAGATGACTAGATGACCTGTAAGACACCTTCCAACTCTATTTCAACACTCAATTTTTTTCCCATTAGACACACCATACTGGTTTAGTGTTGAGCTGACCACTATTATATGTTTTATTACTTTTGATTGAATGGTTTGCACTCATAAGTGGATGTGGTGAAATGCCTTGAAGTCCTGTAGTGGGGCATAGAATTGCTTTTTATATAAATAAACATCATATATGAGTTGGCAACTGCATCCCTTTCTTTTTTCTTGTCTCCCTGAATCTGCCCCCCCCCTTCTTATGTCTACTTCACTGAAATTATTTTGGACTGTATCAATACACCTTGAGTGTATTGGCAGAAAACCAGTATTTAAATGCAGAACATGAATGAATTTGGACGCAATCCTGAAATGGGCATGGGCCGACACAAATTCCTTGCATTGGCCCAGTACTGTCACAAACAAGCCATAAAGCACGTCTATGATGATTTGTGAGTCAGGGACACCAGCACAAGAATGCACACCGGCCTTCCCTTGCCGGAGGATCATTCCATGTCAAATGGTCTAGTTTTTGAAAAGTGCCCCGTGCGATCATCACAAATTTTAATGAAATTTTGTGTGTAGAGTCTCACATGTCTCAAATGAACTTTGGTAAAGTTTTAGGTTTGCCGGTGGAATACTTGTGGAGATATAGCCATTTGTTTGACCCCATACTACAACCATGATCTCTACGATTATGAGATTTTGACAAATTTGAGACATAATATCTCACCTGCTATTTTTTTCAAAACAAATGAAACTTAGCTACTTTATACAACTTTTTATGCTCTATTTAATGAAACTAATAACAATTTTTGTTGAGTGTGTCCAAAGTGGTTAAAATTGCAGCAAAGTTGGCCGAAGAAATCATTGCTGCAAAAAAATCCAAAGGTTAATGTTGAATAGCAATAATTACGTAATAATTGTGAAATTTAGTGCATAATATCCCAATATAACTTTGTTTTCAAATTTGTAATGTCAGCCTCCCAGTTCTTTCCATTAGTTTACAAATTGAGTGCAAAGTTGATGATTTTTGTAAAAAGGTCAAAAAATAGGGTATTTTCAACCTACTTTTACAAAAAAAGTACCTTCTAGAAATGCTTTAAAACTAATCTCATTAGAAAGAGCACATTTCAAACCCCCCAGAAAAATGGGTTTGATTTTCTCACACAGGCAAACAGTGCCTGAAAAATAGGGACAAAGTTGGGAGACATTGCCATAGCAACAGCCTATATTTCAACATGCAATTCTGTCATTTTTCAGGTCTTGCTGAATTTTTTAAACAATTTTTTATCCACATCATTATAACTATTGCATGGTGATAACATCTCTACCAGTTCAAGAACTTGAACTGGCAACCCCATTGCCTTAGGGGTCACTCCCGATAGCCGTGCAGTACCAGCCATGGGTGGGTTTCTTCATCCAAGTTCCCAAGTCTGTAATTTGGTTTCTTTGTCAAGGTTCCAAAGCCTTGTGTTGGTATCTATCTGGCCAATGATTAGGCTGCTTATCCTAGGTTCCAAGCCTAAACTGGGTATCATATGGATCCCAGTCTGAAGTCTGCAGTTCAATTTTAACCGATAACAATCTTTTTTTTACATTCTGTTGCATTTACAAGCCACTTTCTCCAACACAGTTTCTGGAAATTGATACTGTCGGCCAGACGATGTCACTGAAGGGGCAGGGAGCAAGCAAATGAGGTGTTGCTCTGGAACCTTTCTGGCCAATAAAACAAATGAGCAGGACCTTGAGGATGCATGAATTTTATCATTGCACCATTTTGTTCAACTGAGACTTCAACAACATTGCCGATCCACCATTTGTCGACATAAATACAGGCAACATAACGACCGGGAAACTGTTCAGATAATCTCAAACACAGAATGAAATTATCAGAAATTTTGGTGACGGAATGTATTGTGTCATTTGAAACTTTGCTGACACAAACAGAGTTTGAGTTGACTGGTACAAATTGGTAATGCTCTCTAGTATCGGCTGCTGCTTTCTTGCCGTCTTTTTTCTCGAAACGTTTTGAAAGTTTGTACCAATTTGTACCTCCATTCTTTGTTTGAAATTATCTGAACTGTTTCCCGGTTTTTATGTTGCCTGTATATATCAATTTCCAGAAACAAATGTCTCCTTACCTAGAGGTGACCTCTAGTCTTCCAACTTCCCCCATAGAATCCAGTGTGGCCCACACTGGTCCTGCTGCATCAGCGCAACCAGGTGGTAGATATGATTGGGATGTAAGTCCCATTCAATTGGACTTAAAACATGATAATTTTTCTACAACCGAGTATCTGTATCCCTAAAAAGGCTTGAGGCTTGGGACAAATGAACTTATCTCTGCATGCTGTGATGAATAGTTGTTGATTGGTGACTTTATTCCATTTCAATTAAAGTTGTCACTTGGATTCTGAAAATCAAAGTGTGCAAAAGTGATACTTATCAAACAAAAAGTTTGCCAACAGCTTCTTCATCTATGTTTCGAAGACCACCTTTGCTGTCCCACAGAAGATAACCAAAGAACACCTCTGCTGAAATGTGATAAACATGTTGTCTTCTGCAGTGCCACTCAGAAGTCAGAGTAGGTGATTATTGCCCCTTGCAATTATCACATTAACTGTGATTCATTCTTCTTCAAGTCCTTGGAGAGATGTAGCAGTCACTAACAAAACAACACACCAGTACTGAAGGATGCTATGCATTAATACCCATTGTGCCATTCAAAGATTGGGCTAGCGAAAGGCAGGGCTCTGTCAGTCTAATGGATGGAACTTGGCACTGCACAGTCCTGACTCCAAATCCTCTGAGTGAGTTGGCCATTCAAGATAGACTGTGCTGTGCAGGGCTTTGTGAAAATCTGTATGGGAACATGTGTGAGAACATGTGAAGTGTCCAGAAGACTTTTTTTTTTCCCCTGCAGGATGGCAGTATTTGTGTTGCTGGTGTTAGTACTGCTCCCTGAGACAGTCTGCAAGATATCCTTTCGTCAGTGCAATGTCATTGAGCCTCTTCCTATTAAGCACAAGTATTATGAGCCAGGAGACCTCATCATTGGTGGCATTATTTCTCTGAACTATATATTTTTAAATCCAGTAACTTTTGAAGAGGTTCCTTCTCCTAAGCTATTTGATGACCTTGTGTAAGGAACTGGTTTTCTTTATCATTTGATTTTTCATATTTTTATACAGCCGTTCCTCCACGAACAGGGCAGTGTTCATGGTTCCTTCAGTCTTTTTGTCCTCACAACAACCTTGTGAGGGAGGTGTAGCTAGTGACTGGACTGGCCCATGGTCACCCAGGAAGCCTCATGGCTCAGCAGGGATTTGAACCTGGTTCTTCCAGGTCTAAGTCCAATTTCCCACTGCCCATCTCTGTCTGGATGTTTCAGGGAGGATGCAATCCTATACACCAGGGGTGCTCACACTTTTTTGGCTCGAGAGCTACTTTGAAACCCAGCAAGCCCGGAGATCTACCAGAGTTTTTTTTACAATGTTCGCGCCATCATAACATATAACATTTATTTGTACAATGTATGTTGGTGTACCTTGAGCCCCACTGAGTATAACAGGACTTACTCCTGAGTAGACATGCCTAGGATTAGGCTGTGAGGCTGCAATCCTAGCCACACTTACCTGGGAGTAAGCCCCATTGAGTACAATGGGCCTTACTCCCGGTGTTTCCTCCCAGAGGCACCTGAAGGGGGGGGTAGGCACTCTGTGATCTACTCATTTTGCCTCGCGATCTACCAGTAGATCACGATCCACCTATTGAGCACCCCTGCTATACACAATTTCCTTGATGTAAGCCTCATTTGGCACAAGGAGATTTCAGAGTAGATACATATATAATTTTACACTAAGGCAGGCTGGTTCTAGGAAGAGGATTTAACTTTTCTATACGACCAGGGAAACAGCCTATGAATTAGTAGCATCTTTACTTCTTTGTATACAAACAGCACCCTTTGCTGTCCATGCATCATCATTGAAGTCATCATCATTCTCTTTTCTTCTCAGTAGTTCCCGGACTTAACCAGGTCACATTCCAGCATCCCCCAAGACAATTTCTGTATGGATAGTCCATTTCTGCTGATGGTTTGTTTGTTTGTTTTGTTTTTCACTAAATATTTCCAGGTTGTATTACACACGTACCAAAATCTGGTATTGAAAATTGCACCTGTGTGTGAGCTTGTGCTAACTTATGACTGGAGAACAGTTGTAGCTGGACTAATGTTCAGAAAAGCTCTCAATCGAGATGTAGCTATTAATGTTGACTAACATAGTTCTGGATGTCTGCTATGCAACCTTGCTTAAAAATATTCAGTGAACGAATCTTGATTTGACATCTGAGCTGGATGCATTCTGATGGAAATTTAACTCTTATTGCAGAGTAGTGACTCAACACTACCAGCACATCGTCGCCTTGGTATTTGCTGTCAAGGAGATCAACCAAAATCCCCAGATCTTACCTAATGTCAGCCTGAGCTTCCGCTTGTACAACAGCGAATTTAGAGCAAGTTCAACTTTCCTTGCTTCGATGGAGCTTCTCACTTCACGGGGCAAATTCATTCCGAACTACAACTGTGACACCCAGAACAATCTGGTCGCTGTCATTGGTGGACCCAACTCTTTCATAAACCTCAGCATGGCGACAATCCTATGTGTCTACAAAATTCCGCAGGTAAGGAAAGAATTTGAAAATGCTTTCAAGTGTCTTCTACCTTTTTGATGTCGGTTTTGGGGTTTAGAGAGGGAAATGAAATATTTAATATTTGTCCTTCATATAGTTCTTTCTCAATGTGCAAAATGCTTCAAATATATTGACCTGAAGGAAACCTTACTACAACCTCGTCAGGTCATTAAACATGTTTCTCTTCCATATTGTGGCTGAGGATAAGCGGAAGAGACAACTCTCAAATCAGAGAAATCCTGTTTTTCAGCTCCGTATGAACCAGCTTTTAAAAGAAGCAGGAATATCTTCCATGGGGCTTAAAATGACAAATTCTCACCAAGGAAAAGAGTTCTTGCAATTTACCTGAGGTTGGCTATTTTATTTATGCACATTGCCAATGAAATAAGGCAATCAAGTCTTACATTTTTTGAATTCTTTTAGCTCACATATGGCTCTGCTCCTGTCATTGATCATGAAACTCAAGGGGTCTTTTTCTACCAGCTGTTTCCAAATAGAGACAATCAATACAGGGGGATCCGCCACTTACTTCTGCATTTTAAATGGACATGGAGTGGAGTGCTGTACCTGAACGACAACAATGGAGAAAGGTTTGTACAAAATGTGCTTCCCACGTTTACCCAGAGTGGCATTTGCTTTGACTTCATTGAAAGGTTCCCGCAGCTCAGCTTCTCGAACCATGCTAGTGACATGGTGGTGAACGGGTTTCAAGCGATCCAGGTTGTTTTGAACAGCACAGCTAATGCAGTGATCATACACGGTGAGATTCAGACCATGATGGTTTTGCGGATCATGCTCCACTTCACCGAATTTGAGAACACCGCAGTGAAGACAAACAGCAAAGTCTGGATTATGACAGCCCAGATGGATTTCACCTCAATCCACTTCCAAAGCAACTGGAGTGTCAATTTCATCCACGGTGCTCTATCCATTGCAATGCACTTAGAGAAAGTGGTAGGATTTCAGAAGTTTCTCCAGGGGAGAAAGCCTACCTTGGAAAAAGAAGATGGCTTTATCAGGGACTTCTGGGAACAAGCATTTGGCTGTTCATTCCTAAACTCTGCCGTAGATGAGATGGCTGGGGAAATTTGCACTGGGGGAGAGAAGCTGGAGACTCTTCATGGGTCAGTTTTTGAAACAAGCCTGTCTCGCCGCAGCTACAGTATCTACAATGCTGTCTATGCTGTGGCACATGCTTTACACAACATTCAGTCATCCATGTTCGTACATAGAGCACGAGCAGCTGGAGGGAGACATAGTCTTCTGGAAAAACATCTGTGGCAGGTGAAGCCCTGAGCAAATGCATGCAGTTTTCCCATAGTTGTAGCAACAGGTCCTAAACTTTGTAGGAATGTTCTTTCTACCATGCTAGATTGTCAAGATCAGGGATGTCAAACATAAGTCCTGAAGGTGACATCCAGTCCATGGATGCTCTTTTCCCAGCCCTTGGGCTCTCCTAGCAACGCCACCAGCTGCTGAACTGTGTTGAGGTGTCACTGCTGAAAGAGCATCCCACATGATAATATCGACCATATCTTGAAAAATATAATCAAGATTTGCATATTTTCTCTTGTCAATTGCAGCTAATGAGTTGCTAAGTGAGAAAAAAAGTGCTTATTTATGGTGGTTGTTTGCTTAATGACATCACATCCTGCCTAATGACCTCACTTGTGGACCTCAGCAGGCATCGTGAATGTTTTTCAGCCCGCTGTATGAGTTTGACATCCCTGTGCTCGATCTTCCATATTTTCCATTGTACAGCTAAGTCATTGGTGCATATACAATATAAAAGGTGGTGTGTGTGATCATTTTTGTCACATCTAAGTATAGGTAAGTATTCCCTCTCCTAAAGCATTATGTTGGTGCATCTGATTAAGAGTGCATAAGACCATTCCATAATCTCCCTTTTTTATTTGCTGAAATTGTCACTATGTTATTGGGAATGCAGAGGTGGTGTTGGGGAGTCTGCTTGTGCAGGATTTTATCCATGTACATTGTGCCTCCAGAATGAAAGCATTAATCCCAACACTATGCCAACCCTTCTAGATGTTTCGAGGCTTTGAGTTATGGTGGAAGATGCAGGCAATGACCACTAAATGATCACAGCATTCTATTTTTGCCACTGGCTACTGGGAATCCCAGCTGGGGATTCGTTCTGCCTCCATAATAGGTGGTAGGGGGCTTACTCCACCCCAAGGCATCTCCTCCTTGATTAGGCCTTGCTCAGCCTTTAAAAGCTGGCATATACCCCTGCAGGCCTGACTTCTTACAAGGAACTCTCAGGAGACATTTGGACAATGCCCCTCCTAGTGTGACACTCCATCATAGAGGACTGCTTCTGTCTTTCTTCCTGGTTCTGCCCCTGATTTCAGCCACCAGGTTAAATTGTACTGATGGAGCTCTCTATGAACTGCAAGCAGTGGACTGCTTGCTATACTACCTAAAGGCTACTTCAGAAGGCCTTCATCTGTGTAGCCTTCGTCTGTGTTTGGACTTGGAAAGGAATCAATTAGATGCGTTTCCTTCTACTCCTCCATTGCCTTTAGCTGATGACTTGCAACCTTGGTCTTCTTTTTCAATACTACAGAACTTGAATGTATTCTAAACAGTCGAGATGAATATGAGATAAATACGTGTGGCTTCAGAATTGCTTAGCTAGCCCCATTCATCTAACGTCATGCGTGAAATTTATGACATTTGTCATTTATGACATAATGACATTTGTGACATAATGACATTTAGGGCACAATCCTAACCAGGTCTACTCAGAAGTAAGTCCTTTTTTGTTCAGTGCGGCTTACTCTCAGGAAAGTGTGGTTAGGATTGCAGCCTTGATCGCATACATCCTGGCCCCTCCCCTCAATTCCTGGCTACCTTTAAGGTTGCTGTTAATAAGAATTTATTTTTATTGCAAGAGGGATCTGAAGGCCTTAGGAGTGGACCTCAACAGGTGGGAAACCCTGGCCTCTGAGCTGCCCGCTTGGAGGCAGGCTGTGCAGCATGGCCTTTCCCAGTTTGATGAGACACTTGGCCAACAGTCTGAGGCAAAGAGGCAAAGAAGGAAGGCCCATAGCCAGGGAGACAGATCAGGGACAGACTGCACTTGCTCCCGGTGTGGAAGGGATTGTCACTCCCGAATCGGCCTTTTCAGCCACTCTAGACGCTGTTCCAGAACGACCATTCAGAGCGCGATACCAGAGTCTTTCGAGACTGAAGGTTGCCAACATGAGGGATTTTTATTTTTATTTTTTAATATTTTAAAACATTTCCAAAAGCTGTTGAGACAATTTTAATCACAGCTGTAAAAGTATGAAAAGCCTCACTGAGTAGCATCTCTGTGTCTTCATATACATCTCCTATGCTCTGCTTTTCTTTCCCCCACTTCAGCTCCACCACTTCCTGAAAAGTGTCTCCTTTAACAACAGTGTGGGGGAGGAGATCTCCTTTGATGCAAATGGGGAACTAGTAGCTGGTTTTGATATTATCAATTGGGTCACATTTCCAAACCAGTCCTTTCGGAGAGTGGTCGTTGGAAGGATAGACCCCATGGCTTCCGAAGACAAACTCTTGACCATTTGTGAGGCCACTGTTGTATGGCCCACTAGGTTTAACCAGGTATGGTCCGGGCACATTCTGGGGTGTCTCCACTCACAGTATGTCACTTTTCAGACACTGAAATAGTTCTGTCTCTGTATTCTACCAATTGGGTGAAACTACACAAATTATGGCTTGTTTAGAAATACTTAGAACTGAGTCAACCAGATTTTAAGTCCTATGCACAGTTCACAGAAAGTAAACCACATTGAATGTAGTGAGACTTGCTCTTCAGTAAACATACAAAAGATTGCATTGCACATCCTTTGCCTTTACAGGAGCATCAGCTACAAGTAAATATGGGAAAGTACACTACACAGATAACCTGTGAGCAGTGACATCACTAGGGTTGGTGTCCCCCAGTGCAGCATGGCCTCCATTTTCTGGTTCCCCCAGACATTGCTATCCTGGTTAGACTGAGATCTCACACGATTACCTGAGATCTTCAATGGGAAGACCTTACAAGATCTTGTTGAAGTGTCAGCAGCTTTCTTGGGCTCCTGCAGCCATCACCTTCAGAACGCATTTTGGTGTCACTTCCTAATTGTGTCACTCAATGCGGCCCATACCCTCTGCACTCCCTAGTGATGCTACTGCCTGTGCAATGGTGGGCCCAATCCAGAGATGGAGATAAAGTACTTTTGTACCACCAGGAGAGCAGGGAGGCTGGCCCAAGTCCCATTTGGCCGGCAGACAGGTAAACCCCCACCGGACTAACCAGGCCAGCACGGGGATCTGGGGGGCATGGAGAGGGTGGGAAAGATGCGTTTCAGGGGTGGAGCAGGCAGGCCTGAGGGTGGGTGGTGGGTGAACAGGGGGTGAGGCCAAGATCTGGCATGCTGCAGTGCAACACAAGGTAAGGGGAAGCAATTCCCCCTACCCTGGGATGAGCTGCTTTAAGCCCTAACTCTGCTCTGAATGTGGGGCAGGCCAGGTGTCCTGCCATTTCCAGGGCAGTTTAGGATTGGGCTGCCCATTTATATTTTTCCTTAGACTTTTATCATATGGGTAAGACATTCCTAATTTGTTCCAACAGCACATTGACTACACAGTGCCCTGTGCAAGCTCAGGGATATCCAAAACTCTAAAATGTGCACTTGTTTTGCTTAAAAAGTTTCCTAAAAATAAAATAAGATACAAAAAATGGAGATGATGTTCTATTACCTTCACATAGAACAACATGTGAGATGCAAGTTCCTCAAACATATTTTTTGCATGTTAAAACCTTTTTCTTTCTTTCCCCTTCCCCACTCCTTTTTTCACTTATGGTCAGGCACAGCCACTGTCTTTGTGTAACGAACAGTGTCATTCCGGTCATAATAAGGTCAAGAAAGAAGGGAAGCAATTTTGCTGCTATGACTGCCTTCCATGTCCTGAAGGAAAGATTTCAAATGTGACCGGTAAGAGAGATCAGATATATTTGCTACGATTAAGAACCTCGTGGTTTCTTTAAAAAGGAAGCGCTCGGTTTGACAGTGGTTGAATTTGCACACAACTTGACAACGGTTGAGTGGTTGACCGTGGAGAAATGGCTGAGATTAATCTTAACACCAAAGTGTGTGAGTTCTTGTGTATACAGCACACTCCTCAACAAAAACAAAAAAGTATCCATCTCTCATCAAGACAGAGGCACTAACTCTGTGCTTGTGCTGCTCAAGAAGGCAATGTCACTGGGATCCTATGAACTGGATTCCCTTGTGCTGGCCCTGTAATTTTCTGCCACTGTAGTTGCGTTAAGATGCACTTACCTTTTGGATTTTGAACCAGCAGGCTTCATTCAAGGCCTTGTACAACTGAGGTGTCACGGGTGCAATTTCATATGCCTACGACTACCGTATTCATCTAAAAACATTTTGTTTTCCAGACACAAGTGACTGCTTCCCATGCTCAGAATACCAATATCCAAACAAAGACAAGAACTTGTGCGTTCCAAAAGATATAACCTTCTTATCTAACGATGAACCCTTGGGGATTGGTTTGGCCATTTCTTCTCTTTTCTTCTTCTTCCTCACAGCTTTGGTGCTTGGGATCTTCCTGAAGCACCAGGACACTCCCATTGTCAAAGCCAACAACCGGAACCTCACCTACACTCTTCTCTCCTGCCTCCTGCTCTCCTTCCTTTGTGTTTTCCTATTCATCGGCCGACCAGAGAAGATGACATGTCTGCTTCGACAACCTGCTTTTGTCATTATCTTCTCAGTTGCTGTTTCTTGTGTGTTGGCCAAAACCATCACAGTGGTTCTATCTTTTATGGCCACCACCCCAGGATCTAGAATGAGGAAATGGGTGGGAAATAAATTGGCAGTCTTCATTGTTCTTTCATGCTCCTTTATTCAAGCCATTATTTGCACTGTGTGGTTGGCAACCTTTCCCCCATTTCCAGCTTTCAACACGCACTTAATGAGTGAAGAAATTGTACTGGAATGCAATGAAGGTTCAGCTATCATGTTTTACTGTGTACTTGGTTATATGGGGTTCCTGGCCATTGTCAGTTTCACCGTGGCTTTCCTAGCCAGGAAGTTGCCAGACAGTTTCAATGAAGCCAAATTGATCACCTTCAGCATGTTGGTTTTTTGCAGTGTTTGGCTATCATTTTTTCCAACCTACTTGAGCACCAAAGGCAAATATATGGTAGCTGTGGAGATCTTCTCCATCATATCTTCTAGTGCTGGGTTACTAGTGTGTATATTTTTCCCAAAATGCTATATCATTGTGATAAGGCCTGAACTGAATGACAAGGGGCAGCTAATAAGAAGAAAGTATTAAATATATATAACTTTATAGCCCTAATTCAGCTAATGTTAGCCATGACTCAGGTTGCAATCATATACATCCTTTCCTGAGAGCAAGGCTTATTGAACACAATGGGACTTACTTCTGAGTAGACATGCATAACCTTGTGCTCTCAGTTCCATTTAAGGAAATGGGATGTAGTCATAACGTGTTCCATTATTATAAATAAAGAAGACTGTATAAATTTTACTTGAATGTAATGATGGGTCAGATATCATGTGTTAGTCTGACTTTGGCTTAATAGGTTTCCTCACTGTTGGACATTGGCAACAGGGAAAGTAACACCCGGTGTTTGAAGTCTAGGCAATGGTGGTGTTAGGAGATGGCCATTGGTTGAGGGGTCATCTGGCCAGGCCGACTTATGAACTCTCAAGTTCTAGTGTTGGTGGCTGTGCCCAATGAGCCAAGTAGATGGGTGGGGACCACCATATAATTCAGATGGTTTCTGTCCTAATTGTGTTGATTGGCTGTTGTGCACCTTTATCATTTCCATTGCAATGTTTTGTTTTTTTTAATGGATCCCTGGCTTTTACTGCTTTTGTTCACTGTTATTGTCTGTAATAATTGAGTGCTGTTTTGTATTTATATTCTGATTTTTTTTTTTTTTGTTTTTTTTTGCTAATGCTAATTGTCTTTCCACCACTCTATTCTATAGCAACAAAAAGCAGGGTATCATGTTTTGAAAATAATAAATGTCTTGTCAGGATTTGCACATTTTCTTTCCAGACATGGACAACTGTATTCAATACCTCGAGGACCATTATCCAAATGATGATCAGGATTTATGCATTCCAAAAGTTCTAAGCTTTTTATCCTATGAAGAACCATTGGGGACCAGCTTGACCATTTTTGCCCTTTCCTTTTCTCTCAGCACTGTTCTGGTACTTGCAACCTTCATGAAGTACCATGACACACACATTGTCAGAGCCAATAATCACAATATCTCCTATGCTCTGCTCACCTCCCTCCTGCTTGCCTTCCTTTCTGTTTTCTTATTCCTTCGTCATCCCAACAAGCTGACCTGTCTTCTTCGACAACCTGCTTTTGGCATCATCTTTTCTTTCTTGCATCTTGGCCAAAACCATCACTGTGGTTTTAGCTTTTATGGCCACCAAGCCAGACTCCAGGATGAGGAGATGGGTGGGGAACAGATTGGCGGCCTCCATTGTTGTTGTTTTTTTGCTCCCTGATGCAAATTACTTTTTATACTGTGTGGCTGGCCACCTAACCCCTTTTGCAGATGTTGACATGTATTCGGTAATTGGGGAAATCATTGTAAAATGTAACTAGGGATCACTTGAAAGGTTTTACTGTGTTCTGTGTTATATGGGTTTCTTGGCCATTATCAGCTTCACCATAGCTTTCTTAGCCAGGAAGTTACCTGACAGTTTCAACGAGGCCAAGTTAATCACCTTCAGCATGCTGGTCTTTTGCAGTGTGTGGGTGTCCTTTGTTCCAACCTACCTGAGCACCAAAGGGAAATACATGGAGCCAATGGAGATCTTCTCCATCTTGACTTCCAGTGCTGGGATGCTGGTTTGTATTTCTTTCCCCAAATGCTACGTCATATTGATGAAGCCTGAACTGAACAAAAGGGCACAGCTAGTAAGGCAAAAATATTAAAAGTGTGTTGCTTAATTGCTGCCCTTTCACTTCTCATTGCGGTGTTCTGGAGAACCTGTGCCATTTCAGTTTCCCCAATGCCCAAACAAACACCTGAATATTGGGAGAACTGGAATTCAAATAAGAACATAAGAACAGCCCCACTGGATCAGGCCATAGGCCCATCTCGTCCAGCTTCCTGTATCTCACAGCGGCCCACCAAATGCCCCAGGGAGCACACCAGATAACAAGAGACCTGCAAGGCTTCCTGGGAATTGTAGTTAAGAACATAAGAACAGCCCCACTGGATCAGGCCATAGGCCCATCTCGTCCAGCTTCCTGTATCTCACAGCGGCCCACCAAATGCCCCAGGGAGCACACCAGATAACAAGAGACCTGCAAGGCTTCCTGGGAATTGTAGTTAAGAACATAAGAACAGCCCCACTGGATCGGGCCATAGGCCCATCTACTCCAGCTTCCTGTATCTCACAGCAGCCCACCAAATGCCCCAGGGAGCACACCTGATAACAAGAGACCTCATCCTGGTGCCCTCCCTTGATAACATGTGCACTCCAGTGCCTGACACTTTTGCTCTGGCTACCACTGCCACTTTCAGCATCCTGAGGTTTCCATCTCTTAGTTTGCAGCCCACTGTTATGACAAGAGGAGGTGGAGCAGGAGGAGGGGAATGAAAGCACTGTGTGATTGGAAGGTGTACATCTCTTAAATGCCCCTTAATGGCTGATGTTTCCTCCTTCGCGGTCAGTGCTGGATGTTGCAGCAATTTCAACAGCAGATTGGCTGCTGTGCTTTCACTCACACCAGTATGACCATCATCACTGCACCAGTCTTCTTCTTTCACTCACCACCATTAAGTAACAAGAGGGGGCACCAATGTTTGTGGGTGGTTTGTGTCATCAATGTGGGGGACCAACTGGAGGGCACTTTGGAGGTCACTTTCCCCCTCAGACTAGGAGTTGGCCCTTTGGTTGAATCAACTTTAGACTCTTTGTTGTCTTTGCCACACACAGAGCATTGTGGTCATTTGGGGAGCATTTCTGTTTCTAGATCAACATATTTAGATATAGGAACAGGTGATTACTTCAACTAGCTATTTTCTTTGGGCATGACTCATGACAATCCTATAACCATAGCTTATTCTTCAATGGCCAAGGAATAAACTCTTTGAGGAGATGATTATCTCCCCTGTACTTATCAAATTAACCATGATTCCTTCTTCTCAAACTCCCATGGGAAACCTCAGTGGCTACTAGCAAAACAACACTGAATGACACTGTTCATATCTGCTGTGTTGGTGGGGCTGGAGACAGACAGGGGTGTCTTGGTCTGGTCACTATCACAGTACATGGTATATTCTAGCTGATCAAGTGAGTGGCCATTCAAATCAGGCCATGCAGTTCCAGAACACATAGGTGGCTATGTGATCAAAGGTGAATTGGTGTCTTGCATCTTTTGTGAAAGATGTTGATGTTTCTGGTGTTGGTACTTCTGCTCTTCCCTATGGGTGTGTGCAAGACCCCACTCTTTCCAGCCAATGAACCGATCCCTATTCTTCACAAGTATTATCAGCCCGGAGACCTCATCATTGCCAGCATAATTTCTCAAATCTTCCTCATTTCTTATCCACTCACTTTCCGAAGGCGTCCCTCAGAGGAGCAGGTGAATGAACACTTGTAAGGATATTTTAAACATATTCTATGCCAGGTCTGGAAAGCATGTTCAGGAGCCCAAATGCTTAGTTTTGTGAGCACTGCTCTCATTTGTACCTGCCAATACAGGTACACACACCATCTCAGGCCAGCTCAGAATGGAGCTCAGCTGGAGAATTTAGAATGTGAGAGGTTCAAATGGCTAGAATGCGAGAAGTCCCAATGGGATCATTGACTGGATAGTGGTGCAAACAACCTCAAACATCTCTGATTAGGTTAAGAGTAATCACGAGATGGAGTTTTCCAAATGGAGGCAGATTTTATTAAGGAATATAGAAAAACAAGGAAAGGGCAGTGTATATTTGTAAGATCAGATGCACAGAGATTTAAGTGGCTGTGTGGGAGTGAATTTCAGTGGGAATTGAAGTGATTTAAGTGGAAGTGAAAGAATATTTGTAAATAACTTAGGGCACAATCCTAACCAACTTTCCAGCACTGGCATGTGCTGCATCCTGCAGTTGGGGGGCAGTCATGGAGGCCTCCTCAAGGTAAGGCAATGTTTATTCCCTTACCTCAGAGTTGCACTGCCCTTACCTCAGTGCAGGAAAGTTGGTTAGAATTGTGTCCTTAGTTTGGGCAGGCGTGGGTTACATGAAGGAGGAAAAGAGAAAGGGTGAAATTCAGCCTGCTAGCTGGGCTGAATTTCAGCTGCATTTCAGAAATTTTTCAGCTGGCCGGAAAAATTCAGCCCCAAATTGTTCTTTGGTGGGCAGAGAGAGTAGCTCCTCCAGAGGTGATGGCAGCTACTGAAGCAAGAGGCTCTCCTGGTCAGAAAAGACCTTACCAAAAACAGAGTGGAAGTCTCTGTGGAGTGGGAGACTACCAGTCAGCACTGAAATCTTCAGTGGGGAAGTGAACACCAAAATTCTGCTCACTTTCTGGGTGAATAATGGCAACTGGGACATCTCCTGGGTATGCAGCCAGGTGCATCCAAGGTGCATCCTTCCAAGGGGGCAAAAAGGCTAAACTGCATCCCGATCAAAGATGTTCCTGAGAGACGAAAGGCATGGAAGGGTGTGGGCAGCATCCATTAAGGTGAGAGAGGCTTCCTTGTGGATGAAAAGACTATCCAGGTGGCCTGGCCACTGGGCGGTTAGGCTGAATTTTAATATGTTATGCAGGCAGACTTATGCTTGGAAATGAAACGATACCAAGATGGAGAGCCCAAATTGACAAAGCACCCAGGGAAGGTGAAACACAGATGCCCCACTGTGCTACTGCTTTGTGTTCTTCTGAATGGCCCTTTATTAACCACGATCTTGATCAGAGGGAGCTATGCCTCATTCTTTCCAGGGTAAAGTCCTGGCTGCTTCTCAGGAACATCCACTACTGTACTAAGACAGAAATAGGAAAGACCATGTTCTGGGAAGTGAACGTTAGATAAGGTGGCAAAGTTCCTATGCACTTCCTTTCACTGCCTTCACACAATCTGTTTTAGCACAATGAGATTAGCAAAGCTTTCCTTAACTGACATGGCACCAATGTTCTATTAAGCCAAAGTATACTGATGATGTAAAATGTCATTCCCATTGCAGGGTACTAACTCAGGTCTACCAGCACATCCTGGCCTTGGTATATGCTACAAAGGAGATCAATGAAAATCCGCAGCTCTCAGCCAATGTCTCCCTGGGTTTCAACATATATAACAACTATTTTAGACCACAACTGACCTATCATGGTTCAATGGAACTTCTCTCCACGCAAGGCAGATTTACCCCTAACTACAAATGTGATGGGCAGAACAATCTGGTAGCAGTCATTGGGGGACCTAACTCTAACATTGGTCCTCACATAGCAGCCATCCTGCGTATCTACAAGATCCCCCAGGTAAGCGTATCAACATATAGTGAGGGGAGTTATAAAAGCCATTCACAGTTTTTTTTTACCCTCTTAGATGTAACCTTGTCAGACAGAGACAGAAACATAGATAACTGAAATCTAGGACACCGCAGTGGCATAGCTAGTGGGGGTGAGGGCAGACCCCACAGGGTGACACCCTTGGGGGGATGACACCACTGGAGGTCAAAATTGTGGAAAACTTGTATGAATAAATACCATCATGTTATATATCACTCAATAGGTAATTTCATGCGAAATGTAGTGAAACAGGTATTGAATTATCTGTATTCCATCAAAACTTTCATCTCCGGCTTGCTGGGAATGTTCACTGTGTTTATTTTCTGTCCATTATTATTATTAATTTCATGTCACAAATATTACTGAAAATAATTTTGTCATGGGGGGGTGTCAAAAATGTATGGGCCCGGGTGTCAAATGACCTAACAACGCCACGGAGAGGTTATTGTTAGAGGCTGCAAAAAGCTAAAATTTTAATGAAGGTAAATTAGTTGGAGGTGTGAGAAAAATTAATTTATGGTCACTCCTGTACTAGTATTTTTCTCTCCCCCACCCCCCATTAAGACCTTCACCCTCCTGGTATTTCAATATGCACATTTTTTTCAGTAAACCTTTCCCCCTTTCCTCTGTACTGTAACTGCTGGTCTTTTTCTTGCTTAATGGAAGCCTACAGTCAATCAGCATATAGCAGGCAGAAGTGTATATGAGCATATAAGAGAGCCTGTTATTGTACTATGTACTGCAACATGAGCAGTGTATATGTATATGAGCATATAAGAGATCCTGTATATGAGTGTGTATATGAGCATATAAGAGAACCTGTTATTGTACTATGTACTGCAACATGTATGCAGTCTATGGTTAGGTTTTTACCTGTGGTTAGCTGAAACCCAGAAAGGAGACAGCAGCAAAGCAAGGAAGAGAGATAGGAAGGTTGTCCTAATTCTATGCTAAACACATTATTAATATTTAATAATCAATTAATAATTAATAATAATTAATTATTTAATAATAATAATAATAATAATAATAATAATAATAATAATAATAATAATAATAATAATAATACAGGTATTTATATACTGCCTTTCTTGGTCTTTATTCAAGACTTTATTCAAGGTGGTTTACATAGGCAGGCTTATTTAAATCAAATGAAAGAAGGTTCTTTCTTTCAGGAACCACAACATTCAGGTGTTTCTCTCTGATCTGGTTTCACATTCTGGCCTCCATCCTCCCATGCTCAGAGCAGATGGAATAGCTCGACTTCAGCTTGTCAGCTGCTCCAAGGTCGCATGGTGCCTTCTTACAAATGAAAGAAGGTTCTTTCTTTCAGGAACCACAACATTCAGGTGTTTCTCTCTGATCTGGTTTCACATTCTGGCCTCCATCCTCCCATGCTCAGAGCAGATGGAATAGCTCGACTTCAGCTTGTCAGCTGCTCCAAGGTCGCATGGTGCCGGTGGCCTCGAAATGGCGACCTTGTGGATGTTATCTTCAGGCAAATGGAGGCTCTATCCTCTAGACCAGACCTCCTGCCCGACAAACCACTCGGTACCTGTACACTGTACCTGTATGTCATCTGTAGCCTGGCCATCTCTAGGGCAAACAATAGATACATCCGTGTACAGGTGGGTCCCCATATCTGCAGATCCGGTATCTGCAGATTCGCAAATTCAGGGGGACCCCCCCACCTCCCGCACACCCATTACCTTTGTTTACTGTAGCAGTGCTTGCAGCGTGGGTGCTTCTTGCTTAGCTTTTTTCCTTAACCAAAGAACCCAACATGCAGGAGACAAGCCTGCATGCTAGACACCCTCTAGGACAGTACCTACTTTTAGTCTCTCTGTAGCATGGAGGCTGGTTGCCTGCATGCTCAGTTCACAACTTTGTGTATTGTTTGTGTGCATTGCTACATACACACAAACACAGAGAGAGATTTTATTTTGGAAATAAATGTTTTCTTCATGTGACTTCTCATTATTTTTTTTAAGATTACGTATAGCCCAGCTCCAGAAATATACAGCAAAACTCAAGCCGGTTTCTTCCAGTGGATGTTTCCAAGTGTGTTCCATCAGTACCAGGGAATCCTTCAGTTACTACTGCATTTCAGATGGACGTGGATTGGTGTGATGTATCTTGATGTGGACACTGCGGTGCCGTTTGTACAGAATGTGCTTCCCGTGTTTTCGCAAAATGGTATCTGCTTCGACTTTATAAAAAGAATATTGCACATACCTCATTCCAGTGACATCCGTGATGTTGCAGGAGTGGAGATAGAAACAATCAATGTTGTTATGGGAAGCACGGCCCATGCAGTGGTCATTCATGGTGAAATTCAGTCCATTATAAATTGGAGAAGTTTGCTCTGGCTCTCAGAAGGTATGGGCATACCAATGAATACGAAAAGTAAAGTGTGGATTTTGACAGCAGAGATGGATTTCACGTCACTCTTCTTTCAACGAAGTTGGGGCATAGATTTCCTACATGGTGCTCTATCCTTAGCAATTCACAAAAAGGAAGTGATGCGTTTCCAGGAATTTCTGCAGGCCAGAAGCCCTGCTTCAGACAAAGACGATGGCTTCATCCAGGTCTTCTGGGAACAGGCCTTTAATTGTTTGTTTCCCAAATCCATTAAAGATGAGAAGGCTGGGCACATCTGCACTGGAGAGGAGAAGCTGGAGATGCTTTCCAAGGATGTTTTTGAAATGAGCATGACCGCTCACAGCTACAGCATCTACAATGCTGTTTATGTTGTGACACATGCTTTGGAAGCCATGCATGCATCCATATCCAAATGTAGAACAAGGATGGATGCAGGGAAATGGACACCTCTGAATAAACCTTGGCAGGTAACCTACTAAATAGGAGACCTCATATTTGTGGGTGGAGAAGCTGTACATAGGCAGTATAAAAAATTAGACTTGGGGGTTGACCCAATGTATGTGGAACTCAACAAATGCTTCAGGAGCCATTCCTTCAAAATAAAAAGAATATAAACAGAGGCTTGAGTAGCTGGTAAATTGAATCTCTCTCTCTCTCTCTCTCTCTCTCTCTCTCTCTCTCTCTCTCTCTCTCTCTCTCTCTTAATCTTGTAAAGAAAGGTGGATCCCAACAGAGTGTCATTTCTAAAAAGTGTGTCCTGGTGCGAAAAAGTTTGGGAACCATTGCTATAGAGGAAGTTGGATCACAACTAATGAGTATAACTCTAGAGGTAGCAACCTTGCAATATACAGAAATATGTAGATGTATTTATATAGGAATGTATGGGCCCAATCCTATCCAGTTTTCCAGTGCCAGTGCAGTCGTGCCAATGGGGCATGTGCTGAATCCTGTGGTGGGGAGGCAGTCATACAGGTCTCCTCAAGGCAAGGGAATATTTGTTCTCATTCCTCAGGGCTGCATTGCAGTTGCACCAGTTCTGGAAAGTTGGATAGAATTGGGCCCTAGGTCTGTTAATGTCTTTTATCTGACCATCTGATCTTTTTTTTGCTTTTATTTGTTCCAAGTGTTCCTTTAGAGTTAACAGGTAGGCATGTGTTGGTGGGATGCATCAGTGACAGAACTCAGACGTGTGACAAGTTGTCATCAAAATACTGTGTTTGAATTTTTAATGGAAATTCTTATGACACACCCCCCCCCCTTCTTAGCTCCACCACTTTCTGAGAAGTGTCTCCTTCAACAACAATGCTGGGGAAATGATTTCCTTTGACCAAGATGGGGCTTTATTAGGTGGATTTGATATTATCAACTGGGTGACATTCCCAAATCGGTCCTTTCTTAGAGTCAAAGTTGGAAGGTTAGATCCACAGGCTTCCCCAAGCAAAGTGTTCACCATTCATGAAGATGCCATTGTGTGGTCCAGCAGATTTAACCAGGTAAGAACCATATTGATTTCATTAAGATGCTTTCTTTTTCCCAATGCTGTGAAGCAGTTCACTGTCCTCACTAGCAATGTAGCTAAGGTCACAATCCTAACCAACTTTCCACCACTGTTATAAAGGTAATGCAACTCCAAGGGAAGGGAACGAACATTGCCTTACCTTGCAAAGGCCTCCATGACTGCCCCCCAACTGCAGAATGCAGCACATGCCCCACTGGCACAGCTATGCCAGTGCTGGAAAGTTGGTTAGGATTGTGCCCTAAATTTAGTAATGACCATTCAGAAGACGAATTGGTCTATGACTTCCTCACATCACATGTATTGGATGCATTTGTTTTGCTCCACGTATTAGTTACTAGATAGCTTCATTATTGACTGTGATCTTAAGATGCATGTAATATGTGCAATTGGGGAAATCTATTGTTTGTGCAATCACTGAGTGCAGTGGTTTGTGGCACCGCTCAGTGGAATGCCATGAAAAGGGAACATATCTACTTAATCGTGGGGATAAAGACACAATAATGGGAAAGGGTAGTCCAAAATAAAATGCACGGTAACATATCCAACCATCACTCACAATGGCAAGAGGGGTGCTTTATGGCTGATTCGGAAGCTGTTACAGCAGTCATAGTGTCCTCCCAGGGAATGGATAGATCAGAGATGTCTGAAGACACTTACAGTCAGTGGTGGATTTTCCCAGCCCCACGCATGGATCAAAGGTCTGCAATGACACCCCCCCATGAGATGCCGCCCCCCACATGTGAATCTACCCCCCACACTCACCACAACATTACGGAGCCTTGCGTGACTCCATGACACATTGAGGAAGCCTTTTGAGGCTTCCCCACAATCTTAAATTGTGCCTCTGGCAAACCGGAAGCACGGTTTCTGACCATGTTGGGAGCCTGAGAGAGGCTGCTGTGTGGTCTTAGAGGTACGCGGGGCTTTGTGCCCAGGGCATTTCCCCCATTCAGTGAATGGCAGGTCTGCTACCGCTTCCAGTGCTCCACTCTTCTCCCTACTCCTCCACTTAGGAGTCCAGAATGGTTGCTGGAGTTATCTCCTTCTTTCATCCCTGTTTCCCCTGCTTTGGCCCATTCCATCTTCAGCCAAACTGGACAGTATTTGGAGGTGCCACATGGTATCTGCAACCTCAACATGCCACAGATACAAATCTCAAAACTTATTTTCTGAATGTGAAAAGCATCCTCTCCTTTAACTTATGGACAGGCATGGCCCCTTTCTGTATGTAATGACAACTGCCATTCAGGTTACAAAAGGAGAAAGATGGAAGGGAAGCCATTTTGCTGCTATGATTGCCTCCCATGTCCAAAAGGGAAGATTTCAAACCAAACAGGTAAGCTGTGCCTCGTGGAAGCAGTATCAATTATTGTGGCTGTGAAATAGTACAGGTAGAGGTTGTTTATCTATGAATTTTACATCTGCATTCACCTGTGACCTCTGTGGGCTTCAAGATGGCCTGTAGAGGTGAAAAAACCCAAATTCTTGTTTCCCTTGGGAAATCAGAAGTGACATTTTTATGCCTTTAAAGGTATTCTGGGGCCCAGGGAAGCCCTTTGGGGGACTTAAGGAGCCAAAGATTGCAGATTTATCTGTGATTTTCCATATTCGTGGGGGTTCAAGGACATATCCTCCGGGGATACTGAGGCCCCACCTGTATTAGTATTAAGAATATTTTCAACAAAGTGCTTTTCGACAAAAAGTTAACAGATTTATGTAGCAAAACACATGGTTTCCTGTCCCCAAAGGGCTCACAGTCTAAAAAAGAAAAATACAGAAGATACACCAGTAATAGCCACTGGAAAAGAGGCCATGCTAGAATGAAAAGGGACAGTTGCTCTCCCCTGCAAAATATAAGAATCTATCACTTTGAAAGGTGCTTCTTTGCCCAGTTAGCAGGATTTAGACATCAGCAAGTGCATATATAGTCACAGGATATACAGAAACTAATTTATCTAATGTTTGTAGTTCATAGTGGTGCTTACTATCCAGCATATATTGTACAAGTATTACAGCATATCCCAAAAAAACATGGATGCATTGCCTTGCACTGTGATATTCAAAGAGAGAATTCATCCTCAGGGGTGTATTCAAAGATTGCCCAGTGGAATTCTAAGACATGGAAATATTCTTCAGCAGAGGCATGACCCAGAACATCATCTCCACCTCTGGACATGTACAAGCACATCAAAAAATGCAGCCACTTACCACACACTTTGCATGGCTTCTTCAAAGCAAGATGTGCAGGAATTCTGATTTGATTCAAAAAGACTGAGCAAATGAAGAGGCTCCTTTCTTTGCCCAGTGTCTGTAAATCAAACTGGAAGTCCTGAACTTAGGGCCCGATCCAATCAGACCTGCTCCGGCCCAGCGCTGGTGCTCAGTGTTGTATGTCATAAGGCACGCCTGTGACCCTTGCCTCTGGGCTGGCACTGGCTCAGCGCAAGCCCTGTGCTGAATCAGTACCAGGTGGCAGAACAGTGAATGGGGGCAGGAGGGAGGCATTCAAGGGGAGGGGGAGGGGGAAGATGGGGCAGGGGATGGAGCAGGGCAGGAGGGGGTGGAGACAGTGGAAGTTTCTGCTACTGTATCCTGACCCCTGCCTCCCGGCCCAGGAAATCTGATGCAGATCTACTTGATTCCGCAGCCACTCAAGAATGAGTGCAGATCTGAGGAGACCCATTGGGGCCACCTGGGTCTTACACAAGGTAAGGGAGTGTAAGCACCCTTAGCCCAAGGAGACCTGGTGCTGCTTCCTAGCCCCGCTGGATGTAGTGGTCGCCATTTTGACGCTGCAGCAGCCCTGGGTGCTGGGAAGCATTGGATTGGGCTGCTCGTCCAAAAGACGAGGTGCAAAAGAGAGCGACTAAGATGATTATTGGGCTGGGGCACCTTCCTTATGAGGAAAGGCCCAGGAAAGGCGTTTGGGCCTCTTCAGGCTAGAAAAGAGGCGCCTGAGGGGGGACATGATTGAGACATACAAAATTATGCAGGGGGTGGACAGAGTGGAAAGGGAGATGCTCTTTACACTCTCACATAACACCAGAACCAGGGGACATCCACTAAAATTGAGTATTGGGAGAGTTAGGACAGACAAAAGAAAATATTTCTTTACTCAGCATGTGGTTGGTCTGTGGAACTCCTTGCCACAGGATGTGGTGATGGCATCTGGCCTGGATGCCTTTAAAAGGGGATAGGACAAGTTTCTGGAGGAAAAATCCATTACGGGTTACAAGCCATGATGTGTATGTGCAACCTCCTGATTTTAGAAATGGGTTATGTCAGAATGCCAGATGCAAGGGAGGGCACCAGGATGAGGTCTCTTGTTATCTGGTGTGCTCCCTGGGGCATTTGGTGGGCCGCTGTGAGATACAGGAAGCTGGGCCTATGGCCTGATCCAGTGGGGCTGTTCTTATGTCCTTAACTACAATTCCCAGAAAGCCTGGCAGGTCTCTTGTTATCTGGTGTGCTCCCTGGGGCATTTGGTGGGCTGCTGTGAAATACAGGAAGCTGGACTAGATGGGCCTATGGCCTGATCCAGTGGGGCTGTTCTTATGTCCTTAACTACAATTCCCAGAAAGACTGGCAGGTCTCTTGTTATCTGGTGTGCTCCCTGGGGCATTTGGTGGGCCGCTGTGAAATACAGGAAGCTGGACTAGATGGGCCTATGGCCTGATCCAGCGGGGCTGTTCTTATGTCCTTAACTACAATTCCCAGGAAGCCTTGCAGGTCTCTTGATATCTGGTGTGCTCCCTGGGGCATTTGGTGGGCCGCTGTGAGATAGAGGAAGCTGGACTAGATGGGCCTATGGCCTGATCCAGCGGGGCTGTTCTTATGTCCTTAACTACAATTCCCAGAAAGACTGGCAGGTCTCTTGTTATCTGGTGTGCTCCCTGGGGCATTTGGTGGGCCGCTGTGAAATACAGGAAGCTGGACTAGATGGGCCTATGGCCTGATGCAGCTGGGCTCTTCTTATGTTCTTTGAAGAAACCCCAGGAGGGGCAAGGTAAGGGGGTGGATGATCCACTTTCTGCTTGCTTTTAGCGAGTGGGAAGCAGATAAGTGTGGGTTGCGTTCACGGCAGCCTAGAGGGAGGCTCAGGGTGAAGAACACCCCAAATCTGCCCCTCTCTTGCCCCCCATTTCCTGCCACTGATGCAACCTGCATCACCTTGCCTGAAGGATGAACCACCCTTGCAGTGTTCACCATTGCATGGTAGAAATAAAACTGCATGGCAAGAATCTGAACTTACTCAGATGTTGACCTTCCTTTCATCTTACAGAGCACTGAGGCTTGAAATTTGCCATGCATAAGGCTTCCATGTATACCTGGGTATGCACGTTTTCTTTTTCCAGACATGGATGACTGCATTCAGTGTCCAGATGACCTCTATCCATCTGATGATCAGCGTTTATGCATTCCAAAAGTTCTAAGCTTCTTATCCTATGAAGAACCATTGGGGACCGGCTTGACCATTTTTGCCCTTTCCTTTTCTCTCACCACAGTTCTGGTACTCGGGATCTTCATGAAGTATCACAACACACCCATTGTCAGAGCCAACAATCAAAACCTCTCTTATGCTGTCCTCATCTCCATCCTGCTTTCCTTCCTTTGTGTTTTCCTATTTCTTGGTCATCCCGACAAGCT